>NC_084611.1:81254115-81289115 GCF_033978795.1 Nerophis ophidion
CCTACGGATCACGATTGAAGCCAACAAGCAAACCGTCAACTTCCTCGACGTCACTTTCAACCTGAGAAATAACAGCTACCAACCATTCACGAAACCCAACACAACACTCCAATACGTGCACCACGACAGCAACCACCCACCCACCACCACGAAAAGAATACCTACCGGAATTAATAAAAGACTATCGATGCTGTCATCCAGCAAAGCTGAATTCGACCAAGCAACCCCCCCGTACCAGAAAGCACTTGATGAAAGCGGATACAACTTCACCCTTACCTATGAACCCACCCCAGGAAACCAACCAAAAAAGAGCAGAAAACGAAACAACATCATCTGGTACAATCCGCCATTCAGCAAAGACGTCTCAACCAACATCGGCCGCAAGTTCCTCACTCTGATCGACAAACACTTCCCCAAAGGCAACACCCTAAGAAAAATATTCAACAAGAACAACATTAAATTGAGCTACAGCTGTATGAATAAGATGCAACAAATCATTTCAAACCACAACAAAGCAATTGCAAAAGGACTGCCTACCCCCAGACTAAACGACTCTGAAACCAATAATGAATGTAACTGTCGCAAGAAACCTGATTGCCCTCTCAACGGAAGGTGCTTACAGACATCAGTCGTTTACCAAGCAAAGGTAATACGCAAGGACATTAACACATCCGACACGTACGTAGGATTAACCGAAGGAGCGTTCAAAACAAGATGGAATAATCACAACGCCTCCTTTAGAAACCAGACTTTGCAGAATTCTACAGAACTCAGCAAACACATTTGGAACCTCAAAGACAATAATGTTGAATATTCAATAACATGGCAAATTCTTGCATCCAGCACACCTTACAACAGTGGTAATAAAAGATGCAACCTATGCTTAAAAGAGAAACTGTTTATTATATATCATCCAGATCTATCATCTCTCAACAAGCGCAGTGAAATCATTTCAACATGCCGCCATAGACGGAAACACCTCCTAGGTAACACATGAGCCAATCACCACACCCTACGCCTGCTTGTACCCACCCACTCTTTGCTCTATATAAACCATTGTATGTGAATGCTTCCATTAAAATCTCCTGATGATTGAGGGAACCCCTCATGAAACAGATCTGTAGAGATGAAGTAGTCTTGTGATTTTTTCCTACCACGGTATCGAGCACTATTCTCTGGATAATCCAATCAAGACATATATATATATATATATATATATATATATATATATATATATATATATATATATACTGTGTGTATGTATATATATATATATACTGTGTGTATGTATATATATATATATATATACTGTGTGTATATATGTATATATGTATATATACTGTGTGTATATATGTATATATACTGTGTGTATATATGTATATATACTGTGTGTATATATGTATATATACTGTGTATATATATGTATATATATACTGTGTGTGTATATATATACTGTATATATATATATATATATATATATATATACATATATATACTGTGTATATTTATATATATACTGTGTATATATATATATATATATATATATATATATACTGTGTATATATATATATACTGTGTATATATATATATACTGTATATATATATATATATATATATATATATATATATATATATATATATATATATATACATGTGTGTATATGTGTGTGTGTGTGTGTGTGTGTGTGTGTATATATATATATATTCTGCCCAAAAATATATTTTGTGGCTATTTATTTATTGTATTTATTTGTTTAAATAAAGCTTGGTTGCAAGTGTGTATGAGTACTTTTTAAGCACATTCAACAACAAGTAACAGTGATCATTTTGGTGACATGATATGAGATTTTCATATTTTTACATTTGTGGAAGTGCTTCAGGAGAAGAATTGTTTATACCACAGGAAAATCCTCCTTTTGTGTATATCAGAGGTGTCCAACTCATTTTAGCTAAGTGGCCGCATGGAGGAAAATCTATTCCCAAGTGGGCCGGAATGGTAAAACCGTGGCATGATAACTTAAAAACAAAGACAACTCAAGATTGTTTACTTTGTTTTACTTTGGCCAAAAATAGAACAAGCACATTATGGAAATGTACAAATCACAAACAATCCTGTGGACAAAACACTTCGTTTGTTGAAAATTCTGAGGAAATTGGTGCAGTTTCAAAGACACAATGAAGAACGCAATGACCTTAGACTTTGTTTCAGTGTATCTACAAAGCCAGGATTAAACTTTGAATCACAGTCTTTCTTGGATTGACCAATAAACATCACATGTATATTATTCAAGGTATCAAATACCTCCTTTTGTCGTGTCCACGTATCAATCCAGTGCTAACTCAAACCGTATGAAACGGAGGTAAAAATGTTCAAAATGGTTAAGTTTTCTCATTTTTGACAGAGACATTATGGGGGAAGTAAGGGTGGCAAATAACAATGTGTTCGAAGCAGAAGACATAAAACGGCAGGTTTTAACTTTCATTTGGGGCGAGGGCTTTACTTGTACCTCTTGCTAGTCCTAACAGAATTGCTATTGTGACATCCAGTGGACACATTAAGAACAGCAGTTTCTTTCATCAAAAAAAAAATGCAGCTCATTATAATACTTGACAAACTCATCACGCGGGCCGGATAAAACCTTTTCAGCCCGCGGGCCTTGACACCCCTGGTGAATATAAAAGCATAGTCTTGTATTTGCTGTTGTCGTCTGTAGTAAAGAAAAGCTAGCGCGCGTGTTTGCGTATGTTGGCTCGTCTCGCCGTGAGGCAGCCCAAGCCGGGCGTCCTGACAGGCGATCGAAGTGTCAGCGCCAGAAAACTGAAAGAAAATCTCCGGAGAGGAATTTGACAGTCCTATGTGGAGTCCTACACCCATGCATAGCCTCACACTGACGACATAGGCTACTGTGTGAAATTAACCCACGAGCGTGCGTTCGTGCAACAGCAGAATGAAAAGTGTTTTTGTTCACTTGAATGAAAGATACACTTCATATTTTTGGACTGGTAAAACATAAACATTTGGTATGCCCCTCAAAAGAGATCATTTAAAAAATGGATCATAGAAAAATATGTCACAGATAGATCATTATTGTAATTTTTTTTATGAATAATAGCACCTATGGTGAGTGGTTTCCAAAGTGTGAGGTGGTCAGATAACCAGCAGCATGAAAACAATAAAGAAACATTTTTTTAAGTTGAAATGAAGAATTTAATTGTGAAAGTCTCTCTGTATGGAGGGTGCCGACAGATCTTCTGGGAGCCCAGTGATCAGGTTCGAAGAAAGTCTTTTATTGCAAGCACACACGCCCAAGGATAGCCTGCTTTCCAGCAGTCTTCGCTCTCGTGACTTTTCAGTCTGCTCATGTCTGCTCCCTCTCAGTCTCTCGGGCATGTGTCTTCTCCTCCCACTCCAACCACGTGTCTCTGTCCGACTGCTGCTAATAAGGACGAAGATAACCAGTCCCAGCTGGGCAATCTACTCACCTGCCTCTGTGTTCGAGGCCGGTCCTTACACACACCCCGCTCCGCAGCAGGCCCACAGACCACGCCCCCCTTCACATTAATATTTTAAGTAAACCATGTGACTAAATCAGTCATGTTAGGTTGTATAAGTGTGACAATACATTCATCTTACGAGACGATACCCGATATAGGGTTGACGAGATTAACATGATTTTTTTGCAGCATGACCGACAACCCATTAGCTTTGAACCTATTTCCACAGGTAAAAATTAAAATGATAAAAGTATAAATAAAGAGTTGACTCTGGACTAAAGTAAAAGTTTGGTAGCTCCCGATTTGCTGTGTGCACAAAGCACTTATTGTGCGGTTCCAATCCCTCGCGCACTGCCAGTCAGATGTTCTTCTTACTAGGGTTGTGCTATCGAGACAATATCCATCCATTTTCTACCGCTTGTCCCTCTCGGGGCCGCGGGGGGTGCTGGAGCCTATCTCAGCTGCATTCCACCTCATCACAGGGCCAACACAGATAGACAGACAACATTAACGCTCACATTCACACACTAGGGCTATTTTAGTGTTGCCAATCAGCCTGGGTCATTTGTTATTAGTTTTCATTGAGGTCTTCGAGCTGCTCTTTGTCTGATCCCTCACCTAGGACCTGTTTGTCTTGGGAGACCCTACCAAGGGGCATGGAAGTCCCCGGAAAACAGAGCTCGTAGGATCATTGGGACGCGCAAACTCCTCTACCACAATAAGGTGGCCGCTCAGAGAGGGGGACCCAAATTTTGATAGTTGAATAAGTCTATAAAATTGAAGTATAAATCAATATTAATACACTGCCTCTGTAACTACTTGGTATTGGATTGATCTCCTAATTTGTAGTATCATCCAAAACGTATGTAAAATAACCAAACCGCAGAAGGATATGTAGAGAAGGATACCGAATCCCGCCTTACACATAATATCCAACAGTACCATATTATGGTACCTGGGTTGCGATCACTCCAGCAGCACTGAGAACAGACTCACCCAAATTTCCTGTAGGCATTGTTGCAATTTTCAAAGCCAACAAAGAAATTGACACAAAACAACACCCCAACGTGAGTTAAAAAAAGCTCCACTTTTCCAAAAATGCCCTAGCTTGGTGCCAACATACATTTGATTTTGCTTTTGATACACTACTGAATATCATTAGCCATTTTACATGGTGATTTTAACACCTCCAAATTTGTTAACTAAGATGCATGTTACAATCAAACAGCTGGTGGTGTAATAAGTACAATTCTTACAGTATTAACACTTTTTAAGGCGCAACACAAAAAAAAACACCATTAAACTATACACTTCTGCCATCCAACGTCTTGGACTTGCAATTGTAATTGCAACCTAATGTCATACTTGAAAATGATAATATTATGATGATAAAGCAAGATATAACACTAACTGTTATATCTACCAGTTAACTAATTGTTTAAGGATAGCACACAATTCCTGAACAGGCGGATTATTTTGAAGTTGGAACAGTTTGTTTCGAATAAATGTGGGAGTTGTTGAACTTTCAAAATGTGTCCATTCTTTTCAATGGGAATTTCATGGAATTTTGGGAAAAGCGGGAATTTTTTGGGGAGAATGCTAAATATTTTTGAATGTTGTGAATGAGTTTGTGTTTTAGAATTTTTCAAATCGGTCGAGAAATGTTGAAGTAGTAACATTTTTAATTGAGAAATAGTATTACGAAATTCATGGAATTTCGGGAAAACTGGGATTTTATTTTCCAATTCAAAACACTTTTGTTTATTGTTCTGATCAAGAGGAATGTTTTGACGGTGGAACGCTTGAAGTGGGTTGAAAAATGTGGAAGGAGTAGTCGACAGAAGAAATTGTGAAAAAAGGGTTTGAAAAGACGGGAATTTTGGGAATTCCGGGAATCTTTTTTAACTTGGAAACATTATAGTTTGATTGTAAAGGATGAGTGGAATGTTTTGAAGGTGGAATGGTTTGAATCGGTTGAAAAATGTTGAAATGGTGGAAGTTTGAAAAAGAGGAATAAGTGGAAGGAGTAGTCGACAGAAAAAAGTTTGAAAAAAGGGTTTGTAAAAACGGGAATTCTGGGAATTCCCTAAAAAAAATTAACTTGGAAAAATTATAGTTTGAATGTCCAGGATGAGTGGAATGTGTTGAAGGTGGAGTGGTTTGAATCGCTTGAAAAATGTTGAAATGGTAGAAGTTTAAAAAATGGCCAATTCATTTTGAATGGGAAAAATGTCCGGTAATCTGGCAATTTTTGGAATTTGTCAAGGGAAAGCCCGCTAGTCCTGAATAGGCTGAACAGTTTGAAGTTGGAACGGTTTGAATCGGATGAAAAACGTGGAAGGGAGAGCGCGCCAAAATCTGGAGAAGAAGAAGAAGTAGTAGTAGTAGAAGAAAAAACATTCAGGCAATTATTGTTTTTAAGTACAAACTGTAAATTATCAAGTAGGAACAATAGTGGTGAGAAAAAACTACAGCTGGAGATCACGCAATATGTTACAACTTACTGCATACATCGGCAACCTATTTATAAATGATCCTATTATCATCTGTACGCCAAATAATACATCAATCAATCAATCAATGTTTATTTATATAGCCCCAAATCACAAATGTCTCAAAGGACTGCACAAATCATTACGACTACAACATCCTCGGAAGAACCCGCAAAAGGGCAAGGAAAACTCACACCCAGTGGGCAGGGAAAATTCACATCCAGTGGGACGCCAGTGACAATGCTGACTATGAGAAACCTTGGAGAGGACCTCAGATGTGGGCAACCCCCCCCCCCTCTAGGGGACAGAAAGCAATGGATGTCGAGCGGGTCCAACATGATACTGTGAAAGTTCAATCCATAGTGGCTCCAACACAGCCGCGAGAGTTCAGTTCAAAGCGGATCCAAGACAGCAGCGAGAGTCCCGTCCACAGGAGACCATCTCAAGCGGAGGCGGGTCAGCAGCGTAGAGATGTCCCCAATCGATACAGGCGAGCGGTCCATCCTGGGTCCCGACGAGCGGTCCATCCTGGGTCTCGACTCTGGACAGCCAGTACTTCATCCATGGTTATCGGACCGGACCCCCTCCACAAGGGAGGGGGGGACATAGGAGAAAGAAAAGAAGCGGCAGATCAACTGGTCTAAAAAGGAGGTCTATTTAAAGGCTAGAGTATACAGATGAGTTTTAAGGTGAGACTTAAATGCTTCTACTGAGGTAGCATCTCGAACTGTTACCGGGAGGGCATTCCAGAGTACTGGAGCCCGAACGGAAAACGCTCTATAGCCCGCAGACTTTTTTTGGGCTCTAGGAATCACTAATAAGCCGGAGTTTTATCATGGTGATGTGTTATCGTAGGAGGCTTGAAAATATATCTACTGTATATATACATTAACGATATAGAATTGGGGCAATATTGCTCATTCAAGGGCTGGGCGATATGGCCTTTTATTAATATCTCGACATTTTTAGGCCATGTCACGATACACGATATATATCTCGATATTTTGCCTTAGCCTTGAATGAACACATATAATCACAGCAGTATGATGATTCTATGTGTCTACATTCAAACTTTTCTGTTCATACTGCATTAATATATGCTCATTTTAAACATTCATGCAGAGAGGGAAATCACAACTATGTCAATTTACCAAAACTGTATTTATTAAACTGTTATTAAGCATTGATGTCATTTCAAAACAGAAGGTGCAAGATTGTCAGAGACATTTTAAAACAAGCTATGAGTGCACTTTTGTGCATGATGTCAGTAAGATGACTTGTCAAAACAACACTAAATTAAACTGCATTTTCGTACAAAACGCCACTAAAATAGTTTAAAACAAATAAAGTGCATTTTTGTGCATGATGTCACACAAGATATTTCAAAAAACTGCTAAATAAAAATTAGCTGCATAATAGGAAATCAAATTGTGAATCTCCTTCGCTATGTGGTAGGTTACTGCGGACGTTATCTCCTTCTGTTCACTATTTTTTTCATGCAGTGTTGATGTGGAAATGGAAGACGCCAGGCTCAATTGAGAAAGCGACAATTTCCCCATTAATTTGAGCGAGGATGAAAGATTCGTGGATGAGGAAATTTGGAGTGAAAAACTACGAGAAAAAAAAAGCTGATTGCATTGGGAGCGATTCAGATGTTTTTAGACACATTTCCTAAGATAATTCTAGGAAATCCCTTATCTTTCTATTGTGTTGCTAGTGTTTTAGTGAGTTAAATAGTACCTGATAGTTGGAGGGGTGTGGCCACGGGTGTGTTGACGCCAATCTGAGGCAAGTCACGAAGCTGCAGCAGGACAGAAGCTCCGTTGATCTCTGGTAAGAGGCAACTTATTACCACAATTTTCTCACCGAAAACTGCCGGTTGACATGCAGTCGTGATCCATGTTCGCTTGACCGCTCTGATCAATAGTAAAGCTTCACCTCCGAGAATTTTAAACGAGGAAACACAGTGTGTTTGTGTGGTTAAAGGCTAAAAGCTTCCCACCTCCATCTTTTTACTTTGACTCCTCCATTATTAATTGAAGAAATTGCAAAAGATTCAGCAACACAGATGTTGTTGTTAGTCCTTCGCTATGTGGTAGGTTACTGCGGACGTTATCTCCTTCTGTTGTTGACTATTTTTTTCATGCGGTGTTGATGTTGAAATGGAAGACGCCAGGCTCAATTGGGTCAGTGCTGGTTGCTTCGGCACTTTGTTGGGTGTGGCACCGGCCGGAGATGTTGACATGCGGAGTTTCAAGCACTCTTTATTCTCTAGCTGGTGACATTTCAAACGATGCTACGAATTACGGGGACGGCGTGGCGCAGTTGGGAGAGTGGCCGTGCCAGCAACCTGAGGGTTCCTGGTTCCAGCCCCACCTTCTACCAACCTCGTCACGTCCGTTGTGTCCTTGAGCAAGACACTTCACCCTGATGAGTTGTGGTTAGGGCCTTGCATGGCAGCTCCCGTCATCAGTGTGTGAATTTATGTGTGAACGGCTGAATGTGGAAATAGTGTCAAAGCGCTTTGGGTACCTTGAAGTAGGTTCGTCTCTGTGCGATATAGAAAATGACTATATCGTGATATTCGAGTATACGTTCTCTCGCAGTTTCTTTTAGCTGCTGGCATTACACTACAGGCTCTTCCCACTCCTTCTTGTGTCTCCTTCTCACGGATAGCAAGCGCACCCTCTTACATACGTCAAATTCTGTCACGTCATACGTCACATACGTATAAGCCCTCGCGGAGCAGAGAGGTATCAGCATGGGTAACGTTAGCTGTGATGCTAACGCAGCCGTGCTAGTGGTAATACAAGAGAAAGAAGGTGCGACTCTGGTAACAAATGAAGGAAGAATTAATTCCCCCAAAAAACAGCAGGGGTCCATCGTCTGGCGGTGGTTCGGCTACAAGCTGGAAGATGTCGAATAGACAACTTTAATTTGTCAAGTGTGGGGCACAAGCGTTGCTATCAAAAGTAGCATTACTGCTAATATGTAGCATCATTTGAAAAGTCACCTGCTAATAACTGTTTAATAAATGCAGTTTTGGTCAATTGACTTAGTTGTGATTTCCTTCCCTGCATGAATGTTTAAAATGAGCATTTATTAATGCAGTATTACAAGAATGTTTTAATGTAGACACATAGAATCATCATACTGCTATGATTATTTGTATCAAGTGTTAATTCAAGGCTAAGGCAAAACATCGAGATATATATCGTGTATCGCGATATTAAAAAAGGCCATATCGCCCGGCCCTACCTTGAAGGTAGAAAAGCGCTATACAAGTATAACCCATTTACCATTTGCCATTAGTAGTGCTGCTACTTTTTGTAGCAATGCTTTTGCCGCATACTTTACATCCATTGCTTTCGGTCCCCTAGAGGGGGTTGGGGGGGTTGCCCACATATGTGGTCCTCTCCAAGGTTCTCATAGTCGTCATTGTCACCGACGTCCCACTGAGTGTGAGTTTTCCTTGCCCTTATGTGGGCCTACCGAGGATGTCGTAGTGGTTTGTGTTGTGGTTTGTGCAGCCCTTTGAGACACTAGTGATTTAGGGCTATATACAGTAAATGAACATTGATTAATTGATTGATATTACGGTTGTCTGTTCAACATCTTCCCGCTTGAAGCCAAACCACCGCCAGACGATGGACCCTGTGCAGTTTTTCTTGGGAATTAATTCTTTCTCCATTAGTTACCAGATTCGCACCATCTCTCTCTCGTATTACCACTCGCACCGCTCCGCTTGCACCACCGCTAACGTTGCCTATGGTACAATCCTCTCTGCTCGGCGAGGGCGTATGACGTTGCACACGCGAC
The DNA here is from genome assembly GCF_033978795.1 of Nerophis ophidion. Classification (NCBI taxonomy): domain Eukaryota; kingdom Metazoa; phylum Chordata; class Actinopteri; order Syngnathiformes; family Syngnathidae; genus Nerophis; species Nerophis ophidion. The sequence continues at coordinate 81,263,922 of NC_084611.1, forward strand.
AGTATGTGACGTATGTCAGAAGGTGCGCTTGTTTTATGTCTCTGTGCAAAGGAGAGACAAGAACGAGTAAAAACAGCCTGTAGTGTATTGCCTGCAACTGCCTGAGCACATATACTCGAATACTCACGAAATAGTCATTTTCTACATCGCACAGAGACAAACCCGCGATATATCGAGTATATTCGATATATCGCCAAGCCCTAGGTCACCCCTACTTCTGACTATTAAAAACTAAAAATATCTGACTGCATATTGCCTGCAAGTCAGCTTTGTACAGTATATGTACTGTATGTATTAAAACAAAATATAAACTGACAAAATAGAGACAGTCAGTTCTGTCACTTAGCTCCCCCTCCCGCCCGTCCACACCGCAGTGGGGGGTAACTTTCCAGTGTCATAGACCAGCATGCCTCAGTCTGCAAATAGCAGATCTGATCACCCAAACAGGGAACTCTCTCTCTCTCTCTCTCTCTCTCTCTCTTGCTCTCTCTCTCGTTCCCGCTCGCTCTCTCGCTCATGACTTTCTCCTGTGGTCGCAGTGCTTACCAAGCTTCAGGCGCATGTCGGAATACGGGCCGGACAGGAGGGGAGTCTCTGGAAGAAGACTGGGGAGGTTAACATTTTGAAACAGAACACAAAAGACACCTGGCGGATCGTGGCTCATCTTTCCGAAAAAACAAAACAAAAAAACAGCGTCTTTCGGGGTTTTTTTATGACGGTAAGAGTTTTCATCTTGACGGAATGTGGCACCTGCACCTTGCTGCCTGGGGGCGGGGGTCATCCTTTTGGGTTAAACCTGGCAAACAATAGCCAGGCTTTTGGGTTGGAGTCAATCAGTAACTAATTAGTACGACAACACAGGAAAATAATATGGAAAAAAGCTTTGATTGCAATGTGTATGATTGAAAGGTTTTATGGTGTATAAGAGCTCATTTCTCCCGTCCAAAGGCAATACCCAGTAACTCAATGTTGGTCAAAACTGAGCTGATGATAATTTTGGAGTTCCTAGGTGATATGCTTTTACATTAGTGTATGCGATATTGTAATGTGTTCCGTAAGTAAGCTGTTACGCGCATGGCAGGACCTAGCAACTACCACATAAGCGTGTAGATACAACAGAAAAACCTAGTATCTCAAGGGACCAATCGGAGCTTCTTTGTCAGTCGCCTTATTGTCTTTAATGAGACATTTGCACAAATGGGGGCCGACAGTCAACCTGATTATGTGATATTATGGCATGAGGGGATATTTGGAAGATTGGCCCAGGACGTTGCAAGCACCTTCCTTAAATGTATTCTTCTTGATTCTTCCCCTTGCATACTCTTTTGGGCAGAAAACTGTGGAGGTCAAAATAAAAACTGGACGCTGTCCACGGCTCTTGCCCAATGTGCAAACGCAGAATGGGGCCTGCCCGAGATTGTGATAAAATATATCTGGAGAAAGGGCACTCGTTCATGAGAGCAGATTCAATCCATGGCTCAATCGGCAAGAAAATGAAAGCTCAAGAAAACATCTATACGTTTGATGACTTTGTAGATCTTTGTAAGACAGCATCAAGATGGATTGGTTTTCCTTGGTTTTCTCAAAATCAGCTAGACGTGAGTTACTAGGTTTTGCCTTTGGACGGGAGATTTGTTGAGGTTACACAAAAGTAGTGACAAAGAAAAAAAAAATACTTTAAAAATCATGTTTCTTTTTAATCCGTATGGTATATGTCATTTTATGTATACCAAATGTTTGTGATGTCATCATGGGCCATAAAAATATTTTTGGAACCGTACTGTTTTCTTTTGAAGCTTATGTTTACATTACACTGTAATTATTGCCTATGTATTTAATTGCAGAGTCCCCTATAGGGAGGGATGGGGAAATGAGTGAGCGTGTGGCACACTCACAGGCTGCATTGACACTTCACTGATACTGTGCCGCTGTTTCATAATGGGGACACTGGCTGGGTCACATTTGACCTGCAAATACAACTAGTTGACAAATGTATTTTTTGCTATCTTATCTAGTACTTAAAGGCCTACTGAAATAAGATTTTCTCATTTAAACGGGGATAGCAGGTCCATTCTATGTGTCATACTTGATCATTTCGCGATATTGCCATATTTTTGCTGAAAGGATTTAGTAGAGAACATCGACGATAAAGTTCGCAACTTTTGGTCGCTAATTAAAAAGCCTTGCCTTTAGCGGAAGTAGCAGACGATGTGCGCGTGTTGATAATGTGAGCCTCCAACAGCAAGAGCTATTTGGACCGAGAAAGCGACAATTTCCCCATTAATTTGAGCGATGATGAAAGATTCGTGGATGAGGAAATTTAGAGTGAAGGACTACAGAAAAATAAGTAATAATAAAAAAAGTAAAAATTTTAAAAAAGCTGATTGCATTGGGAGCGATTCAGATGTTTTTAGACACATTTACTAGGATAATTCTAGGAAATCCCTTATCGTTCTATTGTGTTGCTAGTATTTTAGTGAGTTAAATAGTACCTGATAGTTGGAAGGGTGTGGCCACAGGTGTGTTGACGCCAGTCCCTGAGGCAAGTCACGAAGCTGCAGCAGGACAGAAGCTCCGTTGATCTACGGTAAGAGGCGACTTATTACCACAATTTTCTCACCGGAAACTGCCGGTTGACATGTAGTCATGATCCATGTTCGCTTGACCGCTCTGATCCATAGTAAAGCTTCACCTCCGAGAATTTTAAACAAGGAAACACTTTGTGTTTGTGTGGCTAAAGGCTAAAAGCTTCCCACCTCCATCTTTCTACTTTGACTTCTCCATTATTAATTAAAATACTGTGTAATTGCGCGATGAAAAGAGATTACTTTTAGCAGTAAGTGGTGCTAGCTAATATGTCCCCTCCAACCTATTACGTCACAAACACGCATCATCATTCCGCGACGTTTTCAACAGGAAACCCCGCGGGAAATTTGAAATTGTAATTTAGTAAACTAAACCCGGCCGTATCGGCATGTGTTGCATTGTTAATATTTCATCATTGATATATAAACTATCAGACTGCATGGTCGGTAGTAGTGGGTTTCAGTAGGCCTTTTAAGGATCAAAATGATCCCACAGTTCAGAAGTGTTCCGTTTTCTCGGTTCCATTTGGATCGATGATCCAATACCGACACACCACTACTTATTTTAGTACGAGTTGTCACTCGTGAGCGGGGAGACACAATTCGGCGCTTGACAGTCAAATAAACAATTGCTTACGTCAGGGTTTTTTTGCTTAAAGTGACATACACATTAGGGTTACAGTATCACTCCTTTTGTTTCATAGAAATGTAATAATGCTACTAAGACTTGTGTTCATAAAAAAACATATGGTCAAAAACCCTATGTTTTCCTTGCAACTTTCTCCATCCATCCATCCATTTTCCTACCGCTTGTCCCACAGGGTTCGCTGGAGCTGCGTTCAGGTGGAAAGCGGGTGCGAATTTCTCATGCAATCTTTATTCGAGTTTTAAAAAGTTTGAACTTCTGTAAAGGTCCGTTCTTGTTTTCTCTCCATGTAAACCTTTGAGCTCTTGCAGTCTGCTTTTGATGTTGTTCAGTCCCAGCCGACTCAGCCGAGACTGGCGCTAAATGCAGAGAAATCTAAGGTGACGTTGTTTTCAAATGGCTGCCATTGAACATTCCAAAAATACCATCTGCTCATGAAGTTGAACTTGAAAAGGTCACGACATATAAGTACTTGTCTTTTATATCACGTATAGAAAAAATTGGTGGCCAAACTTGTAATTAAATTGGATTTTTTTCTTTTTTCTTTCTTTCTGTTTTTCCCTACAAGTTAGGAGATGCTTGATCCTGACCACCTTTATGCCTTTGCTGGATTATGGAAATTTGTTTTTGTGAATGCACCTGACATTTATTTGAAAAAACTGGATACCATACATATCTGCCTTGTATTTTATTACTAGTTGTGGCAACCTTGTCCACCATTGCACTTTGTATGCAAAAGCAAACTGGCCATCCTTGTCAGTTTGCAGTTTTTCTCGAAGGATGTTTTTTTTATGTATATAAATCACTTGGTCTGGTTCCCCCTTATTTATGTTATTTTATGTCGAGAGTCGGGTTGGGCGATATCTCGGTATTTTTAGGCCATATCGCGATACACGATATATATCTCGATATTTTCCTTAGCATTGAATGAACACATGATACATATAATCACAGCATTATGATGATTCTATGTGTCTACATTAAAACATTCTTGTTCATACTGCATTAGTATATGCTACTTTTAAACTTTCATGCAGAGAAGGAAATCACAACTAAGTCAATTGACCAAAACTGTATTTATTAGAGATGCGCGGATAGGCAATTATATCATCCGCATCCGCATCTTCAAAGTCGTCATCCCACCCGAACCAACATTTTATCAGGACCGTACCCGCCCGCTGAAATACATCAGATGTTGTCCGCCTTTTTCCACTCACAGAGCTATTTAAACCTGTTTCGCAGAATAACGATGACAATTTGAGCCGCTAACGTTCCCGCGACAATCCAATAGCGTTCATCCTGATTACAAGATTATGGGCGTGCTGTGAAGCTATTGGCTTGGATACCTTCAACAACATGTACGAACCGATTGTTGGTCCGGCAACATGTTTTGTGCAGTTTCCGCAATCACACGTACAAGATTGAAAGGCATACTGGGTGATACAGAGTACACTGATGGTTGTGGTATAAACAACTTTAACACTTACTAATATGCGCCACGCTGTGAAGCCACACCCAACAAGACTTGTTGGGAGAACATCCTCACAGTAACGCAACATAAACGCAACACAACAAATACCCACAATCCTTTGAATTCATGACACTTCCTGATTATACTTTATACCCCCAGGCCCCCAACCCCGCCCACCTTACCGACGCACGGGGGGTGGGGTGGGGGGGGGGGGATGGTAGCTGCTAGCGGGGTGTATAAAATAGTCAAGATATGTCATGAATACAAAGGATTATGGGTATTTGTTATGTTGCGTTTGTTGTGTTACTGTGAGGATGTTCTCCCGAAATGTGTTTGTCGTTCTTAATTGGTGTGGCTTTACAGCGTGGCGCATATTACTAAGAGTGTTAAAATTGTTTATATCACAACCATTAGTGTTCTCTGTGTCACCCACTATGCCTTGCAGTCGTGTGCATGTTGCTGCAGAAGCCACACGCAGCATGTTGCTGGAATGTCAAGCAGATCGTACATGCTGTAGTAGGTGACAAAGCCAATGGCTTCATAGCACGCCCTAATACTTATTATCTGGGTGATTGCCGGCAGTCATTCAGGAGAATAATATTGTCTCTTATTGTCGTCTTCGCTTTATGACACGGGTCTTAAATGGCTCTTTGAATGGTAAAGGATACCGATCACAGAACCGTGCATATCAAATATTTCCGGATGGTTCAACCGCCACCCGCCCGAATCTAATTAAAATCTATTTTTTCGTCATGTCAACCGCCCGACCCGCGGTTTATCCGCGGTTAATCCGCGGACTCCGCGGATGAGACCGCAAACCGCGCATCTATAGTATTTATTAAACAGTTATTAAGCAGTGGCACAAACATTCATGTCAGTTCCAAAACAGAAAGTGGAAGATTGTCAGAGACATTTTAAAACAAGCTATTAGTGCACTTTTGTGCATGATGTCACTAAGGTCGACATATCAAAACAACACTAAATTATAGTGCACTTTTTGTACAGATCGCCACTACAATAGTTTAAAACAAATAAAGTGTACTTTGGTGCATGATGTCACAAAATATATTTTAATAACTGTCAAATAAAAATGAGCTGCATAATAGGAAATCAAATAGTGTTTGTCCTTCGCTATGTGGTAGGTTACTGCGGACATTATCTCCTTTTGTTGACAATTTTTTTCATACGGTGTTGATGCGGAAATGTTTGCCTCGGCATTTTGATGGCGTGGGCGTGTGGCTCCGAATGGAGATGTTTACATGCGGAGTAAGCACTCCTCATTCTCTAGCAGGTGACTTTTCAAATGATGCTACATATTAGCAGTAATGCTACTTTTTGTAGCAATGCTTTTGCCCAACACTTGACAAATTACGGTTGTCCGTTGGACATATTCCCACTTGAAGCCAAACCACCGCCAGATGATGGACCCCCTGCTGTTTTTCTTGGGAATTAATTCTTCCTTCATTTGCTACCCGATTCGCACCTTCTTTCGCTCGTATTACCACTCGCACGGCTCCACTAGCATCACAGCTAACGTTACCCATGCTGATACCTCTCTGCTCTGAGAGGGCGATTACATACAGTATGTGACGTATGTAAGAAGGTGCGCTTGCTGTTTGTGAGAAGGACAGACAACAAAGAGCGAGAAAATCCGGTTGTGTAATGCCCGCAGCTAAAAGCAACTGCGTGAGAACGTATACTCGAATGTCACGATATAGTCATTTTCTATATCGCTCAGCGACAAAGCTGCGATATATCGAGTATATCGATATATCGCCCAGCCCTAGTGTAGAGCATCCAGTCACGGACATCCTTGGGGCGTTGGTTCCAAGAGCCAACACAAGTCTCAGTAACAAAAAAAAAAGCTTCAGATTTGCTGCTTCATGGTTACGGAGTGGAGGGGTTCAAGTACCTAGGAGTCTTGTTCACGAGTGAGTCTTGTTCACGAGTGAGGGAAGAGTGGATCGTGAGATCGACAGGCGGATCGGTGCGGCGTCTTCAGTAATGCGGACGTTGTACCGATCTGTTGTGGTCAAGAAGGAGCTGAGCCGGAAGGCAAAGCTCTCAATTTACCGGTCAATCTACGTTCCCATCCTCACCTATGGTCATGAGCTTTGGGTCATGACCGAAAGGATAAGATCACGGGTACAAGCGGCCGAAATGAGTTTCCTCCGCCGTGTGGCGGGGCTCTCCCTTAGCGATAGGGTGAGAAGCTCTGCCATCCGGGAGGAGCTCAACGTAAAGCCGCTGCTCCTCCACATCGAGAGGAGCCAGATGAGGTGGTTCGGGCATCTGATCAGGATGCCACCCGAACGCCTCCCTAGGGAGGTGTTTAGGGCACGTCCAACCGGTAGGAGGCCACGGGGAAGACCCAGGACACGTTGGGAAGACTATGTCTCCCGGCTGGCTTGGGAACGCCTCAGGATTACCCGGGAAGAGCTAGACGAAGTGGCCGGGGAGAGGGAAGTCTGGGTTTCCCTGCTTAGGCTGTTGCCCCCGCGACCCGACCTCGGATAAGCGGAAGATGATGGATGGATGGATGGATGGTTACGGAATGAATTACAAAAGGATCAAAGGCTACCTGACCTGAACACTTTGGGGGATTTTCAGCCCTTTTTAAAGGATCGAGAGGCTGTTTCTATTAGGCATTGTACTTGTTTTTCAATTGTTTTAATTGAAACATTTATTTTTTTTCCTTATGCGTGTTTTTTTATGTTTATGTTGTAAGTAATTTGTACTTTTAACTGTAGTATATGACTGCTCCTGTTTTTGTTGAACTATTTATTTATGAAACCTGTTTTTGTTGCCCTATTTGGCCAGGTCACTCTATCAAAAGAGATTGTAATCTCAATGAGTTTTACACCTAGTTATATAAAGAAAAATTAAAATGAATGATAACTTATGTGTAATGAGTTTTCACATTCAGGTCTAAATCACATTGGTTGCAGGCAACCTCCTGGTGTATTTGTAATTAACTCCACAAGATGGCAGTTGCTGCCGACAAAGTACTGTATGATGACTGTTTGTAATGTCTATGTTATCAAGCCATAATCGTCTGTTGGTGTCGTAGTGTTGTCATTAATGCTGACTGGGCAGTTTCTTCTATCTGGTGTTACAACATTGGTTCTGTTGCTGCTTTGATGTACAATATAGGGCTGGGCAATATGGCTGAAAACTGTATCCCGTGTTTCATATCGGTCAAGATCGATAGTCATTGATATTTTTTTATGACTTATCAAAAATAAGAAGCAGGAGAAAAATCTCTACAAATTTTTTTTATTTCAAATGTAACCTTCCTCGGATTATTGTCCCCTCAGTTATCAAGGCAGACAGGAAATATCAACACAAGCATGGAAAACAATCAAAAAATGTAAACACAATTGTAAAATCACATTGAACTCTCAACAATAACTTCTTAAAATTAGGGTGCAAAAATAAGAAATATGTAAGAAATGCTTAAAGAAGTGTAAGAAAATAGTGCAAAGTGTGGAAATGTAAACAGAGAGAAACCTGAGAAGAACTATTTTCTGCAGGTTTAGTGCCAGGAAGTTACGGTTGTGCTCTAAAGGGTGAGTGCGGTTAAGATGGTGTGGTATTACCGGTCTTGGTGGGGACGAGCCCCTTGCATCATTTACAGACCACATTGGTCTGACTACGGTCCTGAATAAATCCAAAAATCATCTCTGCGCTGCTGACCTGTCTCCGCTCGGGATGGTCTCCTGCTGACCCCACTATGGACTGGATACTCACTATTATGTTATATCCCCTATGGACTGGACTCTCACTATTATGTTATATCCCCTATGGACTGGACTCTCACTATTATGTTAGATCCACTATGGACTGGACTCTCACTATTATGTTAGATCCACTATGGACTGGACTCTCACTATTATGTTAGCTCCACTATAGACTGGACTCTCACTGTTATGTTAGATCCACTATGGACTGGACTCTCACTATTATGTTAGATCCCCTATGGACTGGACTCTCACTATTATGTTAGATCCACTATGGACTGGACTCTCACTATTATGTTAGATCCACTATGGACTGGACTCTCACTATTATGTTAGCTCCACTATGGACTGGACTCTCATTATTATTTTAGATCCACTATGGACTGGACTCTCACTATTATGTTCGATCCACTATGGACTGGACTCTCACTATTATGTTATATCCTCTATGGACTGGACTCTCACTATTACGTTAGATCCACTATGGACTGGACTCTCACTATTATGTTAGACCCGCTATGGACTGGACTCTCACTATTACGTTAGATCCACTATGGACTGGACTCTCACTATGATGTTATATCCTCTATGGACTGGACTCTCACTATTATGTTATATCCTCTATGGACTGGACTCTCACTATTATGTTATATCTTCTATGGACTGGACTCTCACTATTATGTTAGATCCACTATGGACTGGACTCTCACTATTATGTTATATCTTCTATGGACTGGACTCTCACTATTATGTTAGATCCACTATGGACTGGACTCTCACTATTATGTTAGATCCACTATGGACTGGACTCTCACTATTATGTTATATCCTCTATGGACTGGACTCTCACTATTACGTTAGATCCACTATGGACTGGACTCTCACTATTATGTTAGACCCGCTATGGACTGGACTCTCACTATTACGTTAGATCCACTATGGACTGGACTCTCACTATGATGTTATATCCTCTATGGACTGGACTCTCACTATTATGTTATATCCTCTATGGACTGGACTCTCACTATTATGTTATATCTTCTATGGACTGGACTCTCACTATTATGTTAGATCCACTATGGACTGGACTCTCACTATTATGTTATATCTTCTATGGACTGGACTCTCACTATTATGTTAGATCCACTATGGACTGGACTCTCACTATTATGTTAGATCCCCTATGGACTGGACTCTCACTATTATGTTAGATCCACTATAGACTGGACTCTCACTATTATGTTAGATCCACTATGGACTGGACTCTCATTATTATGTTAGATCCACTATGGACTGGACTCTCACTATTATGTTAGCTCCACTATGGACTGGACTCTCACTATTATGTTAGATCCACTATGGACTGGACTCTCACTGTTAGATCCACTATGGACTGGACTCTCACTATGATGTTATATCCTCTATGGACTGAAATTTCACTATTATGTTATATCCTCTATGGACTGGACTCTTACTATTATGTTATATCCTCTATGGACTGAAATCTCACTATTATGTTAGATCCACTATGGACTGGACTCTCACTATTATGTTATATCCTCTATGGACTGGACTCTCACTATTATGTTAGATCCACTATGGACTGGACTCTCATTATTATTTTAGATCCACTATGGACTGGACTCTCACTATTATGTTCGATGCACTATGGACTGGACTCTCACTATTATGTTATATCTTCTATGGACTGGACTCTCACTATTATGTTAGATCCACTATGGACTGGACTCTCACTATTACGTTAGATCCACTATGGACTGGACTCTCACTATTACGTTCGATCCACTATGGACTGGACTCTCACTATGATGTTATATCCTCTATGGACTGGACTCTCACTGTTATGTTAGATCCACTATGGACTGGACTCTCACTATTATGTTAGATCCACTATGGACTGGACTCTCACTATTATGTTAGATCCACTATGGACTGGACTCTCACTATGATGTTATATCCACTATGGACTGGACTTTCACTATTATGTTAGATGTTAGATGCACTATGGATTGGACTCTCAATATTATGTTAGATCCACTATGGACTGGACTCTCACTATTATGTTAGATCCACAATGGACTGGACTCTCACTATTATGTTAGATCCACAATTGACTGGACTTTCACAATATTATGCTAGACCTACTCGTCGTCCATTGCACCGGTCTCCCCTTAAGGTCCTCTCCAAGGTTTCTCATTGTCATCCCACTGGGTTGAGATTTTCCTTGCCCTGATGTGGGATCTGAACCGAGGATGTCGTTGTGGCTTATGCAGCCCTTTGAGACACTTGTGATTTAGGGCTATATAAATTAACATTGATTGATTGATTTATTGACTGATTGAAAAAACTGTCTTTTGACTTTCTCTTCTCACTCCATGCATAGAATCAACCGCCAGACAACAAGACGGCGCAACCGAGCTTGATAATTGATACTGTTACCTGATTGGCTGTTAGCGTGTCACTCCCACCGATCAGTGACCACTTCCTGCGTTGATCGGTTACCCTCGAGCGAGTACCTTTGTTCGTGCAACCAACAAAAAATTGAACGTTTTATCGATTGCATTTTTTTATTGATATTTATTACGTGTCTATTGGGATGTATATTGATGTTGTGTTACCGCCCAGTCCTACAAAAGACCACGTGGTCACTTTTCATTATTCTAATGGAAAACATGAGCCTCTCTCTTGTTATCATTATCGCCTCAGCTCAATAAACACTTAGGCCACGGCTTTTACGGCGGTCCCATAAACAAGCGCGGGATGCCCACTGGGATACATTGTGGCCACGGACTTCTGAAATCCCGACTGCCCCTCTGTCCTATGCGACATGTCTCCGGTTGCAAGAGCTTTTCACGGTCTCTCCTTTCCCCGCTCAACAAAAGCTCAACTCAACATCCATCCGTCCTGTAGGTGTGGAGGAATGTCGCCTTGACCCCCCGCTTGGGCGCTCGCTCGGAGGGTCGGTTCCCACTGTCGGCGCGTTCGCACCGCACTGCACCGGGCTTTGCCTCCGTGCAATCTTGATTCTCCTCCTGAAAACCTATAGTAATTCTCGGCCTGTATCATCCTGCAAGCACATCTTTGTGCATGGTTGTGCAAAGAGTCGAACGCTTTCCTCTTTCTCTAATTTGTGTACAGACTTTGACAACTCTTTTGTGGGAATGTGTGACACTGGCAGATCAATTATTTGTGATGTTTTCCTCTTGCCGTAGACCAGAAATTCTCAATCATTTTTTAATCAATTACCACCTCAGAAAACACCAAGTACCATCATAGTAGCGTACTGGGCCAAAGTATTAATTACAAACAAGATAGAGTATATTTAACATTTTTGGCTACTGTAACATTACACACAGTTTGAACACTGTTTTTGAAGATGGGAAAATAAAACACTGGAATTCTACTCATGTTTTTAAGAATCTGCTGCCAAAAATCCACGCAAGTCAAAGATCTTATATATGACAGGTATGTTCTCTTGCAGTTTTTAAAAACCCTAGTCAAAGATCCTCTCTATGTTGCTGTTTTTCAGACTCTACTGCCAAAATTCCAGTGAAAGTTCAAAAATGTTAGAGTAATTCAAAATATACTGTAAAAAACACTGATGAAAAATTCTCAATATGACACAAATGCTTTGCTATTTTTAAGAATGTGTTGCAAAAACCCCAGTCAAATGTCCTCTATATGACACAAACACAAAATAATTAAAAAAAAAATCCTAAACGACAGAAGCGCCCTACTGTTTTTAAGGATCTACTGCAAAAACGCGAGTCAAAGATCCTTTATAGTCAAGGAATGTTTTGCTATTTTTAAGGATGTATTGTAAAAAAAACAAAAAAAACTCCTCTACTGTATATGACATTAATGTGTGATACTGGCAGATAAATAATTTTTGATGTTTTCCTCTTGCCCTAGACCAAAAAAAACCCAAGTATCACCATAGTAGCGTACTAGGCCAAAGTATTAATTAAAAACAAGATAGAGTATATTTAATATTTTTTTTGCTACTGTAACATTACACACAGTTTGAACACTGTTTTTGAAGACGGGAAAATAAAACACAGGAATTCTACTCATGTTTTTAAGAATCTGCTGCCAAAAATCAATGCAAGGCAAAGATCTTATATATGACAGGTATGTTCCCTTGCTGTTTGTAAGAATCTATTGCAAAAACCCTAGTCAAATATCCTCCCTATGTTGCTGTTTTTCAGACTCTACTGCCAAAATTCCAGTGACAGTGCAAAAATGTAAGAGTAATTCAAAATATACTTTCAAAAAACACTGATCAAAAATTCTCAATATGACACAAATGCTTTGCTATTTTTAAGAATGAATTGCAAAAACCCCAGTCGAAGATCCTCTACATTACACAAACACAAAATCAGTAAAAAATATCCTATACGACAGAAGGGCCCTGCTGTTTTTAAGGATCTACTGCAAAAACGCGAGTCAAAGATCCTTTATAGTCAACGAATGTTGTAATATTTTTAAGGATCTATTGTAAAAAATGTTAAAAAGCTCCTCTACTGTATATGACATTAATGTGTGATATTGGCAGATAAATTATTTTTGATGTTTTTCTCTTGCCCTAGACCAGAAATTCTCAATCTTTTTTTCACCAAGTACCACCTCAGAAAACACCAAGTAACACCATAGTAGCGTAGTTCGCTAAGTATTCATTAAAAACAAAGTAGAGTATATTAAACATTTTCGGCTACTGTAAAGTTACACACAATTTGAATAGTAACACTGTTTTTGAAGATGGAAAAATAAAACACTGGAATTCTCTACCTTTTTTAAAAGAATTTACTTCAGAAACACTGAGCCAAAACTGTCCATTCGACACAAATGCAGTGCTATTTTTTAAGAGTCTGTTGCAAAACCCTAATCAAAGATCCTCTATATATTGCTGTTTTGCAAAATGTTCCTCAGAAATGCCATTGAACAATCATAAATGTGACAGGAATTTTGTAAAAAATGTTAAAGCATCTACAGTACTGCAACAACACTGGTCAGAAATTGCCGATGTGTTGCTATTTAAAAAACCTATTCTAAGAACCCCAGTCAAAGATCCTCTATATGTTGCAATTTTTCAGAATACACTGCAAAAATTCAAGTAACAGTTCTTAAATGTAAGAGAAGTGTACTAGTATTTTTAATAATCAAGTGGGGGGGACGCAACTCAAATATCCTCTTTATGGCAAGTATTCTCATGCTGGTTTTAAAAATCTACTGTAAAAACACTGATCCAAAATGATCTATTTCATAAGACTCTGTTGCTGTTTTTAGGAATCCACTGCAAAAACCTTAGTTGAAGAAATTCTGTATGTTCCTTATTTTCAAAATGTACTGCAAAATGCGAGTGAAAGATCTTAAATGTGACACAAATTCTCTACATTAAAAAAATAAAATTTACAGTCCTGCAAAAACAATGGTCAGATATTGTCGATTTGAAAATGCAAAAAGTGACAGTTTGCCAGTTACAGTTCTTAAATTTAAGAGAAGTGTACTTTGTACAAAAAAACGCAAGTCGAATATGCTCTTTATGGCAAGTATTCTCAGGCTGTTTTTAAAAATGTACTGTAAAAAACATTGATCCAAAATTATTTAATTCATAAGAATCTGTTGCTGTTTTTAGGAATCCACTGCAAAAACCCTAGTTGAAGAAAGTCTGTATGTTCCTTATTTTCAAAATGTACTGCAAAATGCGAGTGAAAGATCTTAAATGCGACACAAATTCTCTACATTAAAAAAATAAAATTTACAGTACTGCAAAAACAATGGTCAGAAATTGTCGATTTGAAAATGCAAAAAGTGCCACTTACAGTTCTTAAATGTAAGAGAAGTGTACTTGTACAAAAAAACGCAAGTCGAATATGTTCTTTATGGCAAGTATTCTCAGGCTGTTTTTAAAAATGTACTGTAAAAAACATTGATCCAAAATTATCTATTTCATAAGAATCTGTTGCTGTTTTTAGGAATCCACTGCAAAAACCCTAGTTGAAGGAATTCTGTATGTTCCTTATTTTAAAAATGTACTGCATAATGCGAGTGAAAGATCCTAAATGCGACACAAATTCTCTACATTAAAAAAATTAAATTTACACTACTGCAAAAACAATGGTCAGATATTGTCGATTTGAAAATGCAAAAAGTGCCAGTTTGCCAGTTACAGTTCTTAAATGTAAGAGAAGTGTACTTTGTACAAAAAAACGCAAGTCGAATATGCTCTTTATGGCAAGTATTCTCAGGCTGTTTTTAAAATCTACTGTAATTTAGGATCTTTCACTCACATTTTGAAAAACAGCAACATACAGAATTTCTTTAACTAGGGTATTTGCAGTAGATTCCTAAAAACAGCAACAGATTCTTATGAAATAGATAATTTTTACACTGATCCAAAATTATCTATTTCATAAGAATCTGTTGCTGTTTTTAGGAATCTACTGCTGTTTTTCAAAATGTGAGTGAAAGATCCTAAATAAAAATCTACAGTGGTGCAAAAACAGTGGTCAGACATTGTCGATTTAAAAATGCAAGTCACAGTTCTTAAATGTACTTTTACATGTATTTTTACGGATCTGCTGGGGGAAAAAACGCAGGTCAAATATCCTCTTTATGGCAAGTATTCTCATGCTGTTGTTAAAAATCTACTGTAAAAAAACAGATACATAATTGTCTATTTCACAAGAATGCGTTGCTGTTGTTAAGAATTTCACAGTCTCTCCTTTCCCTGCTTAACAAAAGCTCTGTAACTTTACACACCATTTGAATAGTAACACTGTTTTTGAAGATGGGAAATTAAAACACTGTCCTTTCATCAAGTGGTTCTTTGGCATACCACTAGATGGAGCCCGGGAGGCCACTAGTGGTACAGGTGCCGCTGTTTGGGACCCACTGCCCTGGACAACCTTAGAGGGTAAGCGGCTCTTATCTAGCAGCAGTAAATATAGCAGCCCCCGCTAATCAAGTTGCTCTTATCTCCGTGCCCGACACTTAACGCCGGTACCTGCGGAATCCGGACTATGCGGGCGGCGGGCCCGCTGGCTGATAGGCGCTGGCTTTTAGCCACGCTTCCAGTGACAAACTGTTATTGGGAATATGTTGTTTATGTCTGCGTCATCTCAAACGACAAAAGTTCTTCAGGAGAAAGACTGTTTCCTGCCAAACGGAAGCGATGAATGACGGAAGATCTGAGATGGAAGTGCAAAAGTGATGCCAGTTCTGGTTGGAACAAACTACTCGATTTCCTCAATAGCAAAGTACTCAAAAAACATTTACTTTGACTAGTGGTAGTCACAAATATCAAAATAGTCTTCAAAAAAGACAAAGAACCTTTATAAAACTGTTAACCCATTCTCTCCTGTAATACTCTATTTATTAAGCATCTACTGCAAAAAACCCTAATCAAAGATCCTCTATATGGTGCTGTTCTTCAGATTCTACTGAAAATACGGATCGAAATATCCTAAATGTGAAAGGAATTTCCTTGGTCTTTAAAAGTATTTGCTGCAAAAGCACTGATCAAAACGTGTCTATTTGACACAAATTTGTTGCTGTTCCTAAGAATCCATTGCAAAAACCCTGGTCAAAGATCCTCGATGTGTTGCTGTTTTTCAGAATCTACTGCAAAACTCTAGTGAAAGATCCTAAATGTGACAGGAATTCCCTGCATTTTTTTCAAAGAATCCACTGCAAAACACTGATCCAAAATTGTCTATTTAACAAATGCATCGCTGTTTTTAAGAATCTGTTGTGAAAACCCTAGTCAAAGATCCTCTATATGTTGCTGTCCTTCAGAATCTCCTGAAAATACGACGTAATAGATTCTAAATGTGACAGGAATCCCCTGCATTTCTTTCAAAGAATCTACTGCAAAAACACTGATCCAAAATTGTCTATTTGACAAATGCATCGCTCTTATTAGGAAACTGTTGCGAAAACCCTAGTCAAAGATCCTCTATATGTTGCTGTCCTTCAGAATCTACTGAAAATACAGATTGAATTATCCTAAATGTGAAAGGAATTTCCTGGGTCTTTAAAAGTATTTACTGCAAAAGCACTGATCAAAACTTGTCTATTTGACACAAATGTGTTGCTGTTCTTAAGAATCCATTGCAAAAACCTTAAACAAAGATCCTCAATGTATTGCTGTTTTTCAGAATGTACTGCAAAACGCTAGTGAAAGATCCTAAATGTGACAGGAATTCCCTGCATTTTTTTTCAAAGAATCCACTGCAAAACACTGATCCAAAATTGTCTATTTAACAAATGCATCGCTGTTTTTAAGATTCTGTTGTGAAAACCCTAGTCAAAGATCCTCTATATGTTGCTGTCCTTCAGAATCTACTGAAAATACAGATTGAATTATCCTAAATGTGAAAGGAATTTCCTGGGTCTTTAAAAGTATTTACTGCAAAAGCACTGATCAAAACGTGTCTATTTGACACAAATGTGTTGCTGTTCTTAAGAATCCATTGCAAAAACCCTGGTCAAAGATCCTCAATGTATTGCTGTTTTTCAGAATGTACTGCAAAACGCTAGTGAAAGATCCTAAATGTGACAGGAATTCCCTGCATTTTTTTCAAAGAATCGACTGCAAAACACTGATCCAAAATTGTCTATTTAACAAATGCATCGCTGTTTTTAAGAATCTGTTGTGAAAACCCTAGTCAAAGATCCTCTATATGTTGCTGTCCTTCAGAATCTACTGAAAATACGACGTAATATATTCTAAATGTGACAGGAATCCCACTGCATTTCTTTCAAAGAATCTACTGCAAAAACACTGATCCAAATTTGTCTATTTGACAAATGCTTTGCTCTTATTAGGAAACTGTTGCGAAAACCCTAGTCAAAGATCGTCTATATGTTGCTGTCCTTCAGAATCTACTGAAAATACAGATTGAAATATCCTAAATGTGAAAGGAATTTCCTGGGTCTTTAAAAGTATTTACTGCAAAAGCACTGATCAAAACTTGTCTATTCGACACAAATGTGTTGCTGTTCTTAAGAATCCATTGCAAAAACCTTAAACAAAGATCCTCAATATATTGCTGTTTTTCAGAATGTACTGCAAAACGCTAGTGAAAGATCCTAAATGTGACAGGAATTCCCTGCATTTTTTTCAAAAAATCCACTGCAAAAACACTGATCCAAAATTGTCTATTTAACAAATGCATCACGGTTTTTAAGAATCTGTTGTGAAAACCCTAGTCAAAGATCCTCTATATGATTCTGTCCTTCAGAATCTCCTGAAAATATGGAGTGAATGATCCTAAATGTGACAAGAATTCCCTGCATTTTTTCAAAGAATCTACTGCAAAAACACTGATCCAAAATTGTCTATTTGACAAATGCATCGCTCTTATTAAGAATCTGTTGCGGAAACCCTCGTCAAAGATCCTCTATATGTTGCTGTCCTTCAGAATCCACTGAAAGTACGGAGTGGAAGATCCTAAATGTGAAAGGAATTTCCTGGGTCTTTAAAAGTATTTACTGCAAAAGCACTGATCAAAACTTGTCTATGAATCTATTGCAAAAACGGTGGTCAAATACCCTCAATATGAGTTGTTTTTATGACTCTACTGCAAAAACATTAGTCAAATACCCTTAATAGGAGATGTTTTTATGAATCTATTGCAAAAACACTAGTGAAATACCCTCAATAAGAGACGTTTTTATGAATCTACTGCAAAAACGCTGGTCAAATACCCTAATAAATGTTTTTATGAATCTACTGCAAAAACGCTGGTCAATACCATCAATAAGAGATGTTTTTATGAATCGATTGCAAAAACACTAGTCAAATACCCCCAATAGGAGATGTTTTTATGAATCTACTGCAAAAATGCTAGTCAAATACCCTCAATAGGTGATGTTTTTAGGACTCTACTGCAAAAATGCTAGTCAAATACCCACAATAGGAGATGTTTTTATGAATCTATTGCAAAAACGGTGGTCAAATACCCTCAATATGAGTTGTTTTTATGACTCTACTGCAAAAACATTAGTCAAATACCCTTAATAGGAGATGTTTTTATGAACCTATTGCAAAAACACTAGTGAAATACCCTCAATAGGAGATGTTTTTATGAATCTATTGCAAAAACACTAGTGAAATACCCTCAATAGGAGATGTTTTTAGGACTCTACTGCAAAAATGCTAGTCAAATACCCTCAATTGGAGATGTTTTTATGAATCTATTGCAAAAACGCTGGTCAAATACCCTCAATATGAGTTGTTTTTATGACTCTACTGCAAAAACATTAGTCAAATACCCTTAATAGGAGATGTTTTTATGAATCTATTGCAAAAACACTAGTGAAATACCCTCAATAAGAGATGTTTTTATGAATCTACTGCAAAAACGCTGGTCAAATACCCTTAATAGATGTTTTTATGAATCTACTGCAAAAACGCTGGTCAATACCATCAATAAGAGATGTTTTTATGAATCTATTGCAAAAACATTAGTCAAATACCCGCAATAGGAGATGTTTCTAATGAATCTACTGCAAAAACGCTCGTCAAATACCCTCAATAGATGTTTTTATGAATCTATTGCAAAAACACAAGTCAAATACCCGAAATCGATGTTTTTATGAATCTTGCAAAAACACTAGTCAAATACCAGCAATAGGAGATGTTTTTAATGAATATACTGCAAAAACGCTCGTAAAATACCCTCAATGGGAGTTGTTTGCATGAATCTACTGGAAAAACGCTGGTCAACTCCCCTCAATAGGAGATGTTTTTATCACTACTGCAAAACCACTAGTCAAAGACCCTCAATAGGACATGGTTTTATGAATCTACTGCAAAAACGCTCGTCAAATACCCTCAATAGGAGATGTTTTTATGAATCTATTGCAAAAACACTAGTCAAATACCCGAAATAGATGTTTTTATGAATCTATTGCAAAAACACTAGTCAAATACCAGCAATAGGAGATGTTTTTAATGAATATACTGCAAAAACGCTCGTCAAATACCCTCAATAGGAGTTGTTTGCATGAATCTACTGGAAAAACGCTGGTCAACTACCCTCAATAGGAGATGTTTTTATCACTACTGGAAAAACACTAGTCAAAGACCCTCAATAGGACATGGTTTTATGAATCTACTGCAAAAACGCTGGTCTAATACCCTCAATAGGAGATGTTTTTATGACTACTGGAAAAACACTAGTCAAAGACCCTCAATAGGACATGGTTTTATGAATCTACTGCAAAAACGCTGGTCAACTACCCTCAATAGGAGATGTTTTTATCACTACTGGAAAAACACTAGTCAAAGACCCTCAATAGGACATGGTTTTATGAATCTGCTGCAAAAACGCTGGTCTAATACTCTCAATAGGAGATGTTTTTATGAATCTATTGCAAAAACACTAGTCAAATACCCGAAATAGATGTTTTTATGAATCTATTGCAAAAACACTAGTCAAATACCAGCAATAGGAGATGTTTTTAATGAATATACTGCAAAAACGCTCGTCAAATACCCTCAATAAGAGTTGTTTGCATGAATCTACTGGAAAAACGCTGGTCAACTACCCTCAATAGGAGATGTTTTTATCACTACTGCAAAAACACTAGTCAAAGACCCTCAATAGGACATGGTTTTATGAATCTACTGCAAAAACGCTGGTCTAATACCCTCAATAGGAGATGTTTTTATCACTACTGCAAAAACACTAGTCAAAGACCCTCAATAGGACATGGTTTTATGAATCTACTGCAAAAACGCTGGTCAACTACCCTCAATAGATGTTTTTATCACTACTGCAAAAACACTAGTCAAAGACCCTCAATAGGACATGGTTTTATGAATCTACTGCAAAAACGCTGGTCTAATACCCTCAATAGGAGATGTTTTTATGAATCTACTGCAAAAACACTAGTGAATACCATCAATAAGAGATGTTTTTATGAATCTATTGCAAAAACACTAGTCAAATACCCTCAATAGGAAATATTTTTATAAATCTATTGCAACAAGCCCAGTCAAATATCCTCTATATGACAATAATTGTTAGCTGTTTTCAAGAATCTATTGCAAAAAAAGATCAAATAATATTCTCTCCATGATGGCAACGTGCTGCTGTTTTTCCAAAATCTACTGCAAAAGTGCACGTCAAAGATCCTATATATGGCATGATTATTCTACTGCAGACAGAACAGATATGAGGTTTTTCCTCTCTCCACTGTCCTTGCCTGCAGCTCCTTCTGTCCTCGGATCAGACTTGATCCTTCAGCCGGTCTCCTCTGATCTGTGGCGCTCTGGGGCATGTTGCTTGTGTTGTCTTCTGATGTAAGCGTTAGTCATCACGCGGCCTCGGACAGACATCTTGAATTACTCTGCGCGGTGATATCAGCGTCTGCAGTTGTTTCCCCTTTCTGCCGTGTAGAAATAGCCGAACAATTGTCACATCCAATCCCGTCTTCTTCCGCGCCCCCGACTCCGGAGAGTCGCGGAGGGTTGACGTCGCATAATTGCATTAGTGCTGCCGGCCCTAGCTCGTTAGCCGCGGCGTGACGCAATCCGCCGAACACACGGGCCTCTGTTGGCAGCGTGCGGGCACACAGGGTCAGCGTATATTGGCCTCGCCTCCCCCACACCCCCACTGTGTGCTATCAGAGAGCCCGAGGGGGTCCGCTAATGAGTGGCAAGGTTGAACAAACATGGCAGATAACAGAGACTTTTGTTGGACGTGGTTGTTGTTCAACTGCTGGTGGTGAACACGGCAAACACGTCCTTATCAGGGCCTGGTGGAGGAGTTCTTTTAATTTTAGCCCAGCTAAACCCACGTCAGTTTTTAGCGTCTAAAAAGTGATAATCTGTCATATTTGCTCCAGTTAATTAGAATTTTTGAAGGAAAACCCTTCCTTGTGCCCATGATACCGCTTCTAACCTGCCCCTAGCTCAGGGGTGTCAAACTCAAATACAGAGTGGGCCAAAATTCTAAGCCGCGGGCCAAAGTTGAACAACTTAACCTTTTAATAGGGACCCAAACAAGTTTTGCATTTAATATTGAACAAGCAAGGCTTATATAACTTTATAGTGACATGCAAAATCGAGTTTTGTTGGTAGTGGGGGTGTATATTGTAGCGTCTTGGAAGAGTTAGTGCTGCAAGGGATTCTGGGTATTTGTTCTGTTGTGTTACGGTGTTCTCCCGAAATATGTTTGGCATTCTTGTTTGGTGTGAGTTCACAGTGTGGCGCATATTTGTAACAGTGTTAAAGTTGTTTATACGGTCACCCTCAGTGTGACCTGTATGGCTGTTGACCAAGTATGCCTTGCATTCACTTGTGTGTGTGTGTAGAAGCCGCATATATTACGTGACTGGGCCGGTACGCCGTTTGTATGGAGGAAAAGCGGACGTGACGACAGGTTGTAGAGAATGCTAAAAGCAGTACCTTTAAGGCACGCCCCCAATATTGTTGTCTGGATGGAAATTCGGGAGAATGGTTGCCCCGGGAGATTTTCGGGGGGGGCACTGAAATTCGGGATTCTCCTGGAAAAATCAGGAGGGTTGGCAAGTGTGAGAATTATCGTTGAATGCGGGGATACAGCGGCACCACCACTTTATAATACCGGCGGGCCAGCTCTAATGTTAATTTATTATTGCCTCAAGGGCCAAATGAAACTACACGGCGGGCCAGAGTTTGACACCCATGCCCTAGCTGGATGAGCCCGCCCCCGTGTATGCGCCTCTACCCCGTGTGAGCGTCACTACTCAGAACTGATCAAATCCGGACCGCTTAAAAGAAGGTAAAGCAGGTTGAAGAAGGCAAAATATGGTAGATAGAAGGTAATATAAGTGAATTACATAAAAAACGGTAAATGGAAGGTAAATAAAATGTAAAAGAGGGTAAATAAAAGGTATAATATTAGAAGGTAAAATAAGAAAATAAAAGGTCAATTGGGGTAAATAAAATGTATTCTTATCATTTAAATAGTCTATCCCACAACCCTAGTTATTGTATGTAACAAACGGTATCACTTATGTCGGACAAGTGTAGAGTTACAGGTTATAAACATGAAATAAAGCTGCAAGCAGCGATGGACGGGACCGACTTTTGCTGGTGTTTCCTGCCATCACCCAGACAACACATCTTTACCTGCACTTTACCTACCTTCTGTGTATCCTGGTGTCAAACTGGTGCTTCCTGCTTTTGAGCAGCCATCTTGAGACTTCAGCAGTGCAGCAGCATCAGTGCAGCGTTTCTTTGAAGGCTCGTAAAATCCAAACCAGAGCAGTGTGAAAAACTCTTTCATCAACCTTTTAATCAGAAGGGTTCAATCTCTTTCCTGTGCTTGTTTGAAGCCGACACAACAAACGCGCTCAGAGGAGATATGGTTTGAAAAAAGGTGACGGGTTTTTACGAAACTTTTGTTTTGAAGGGGTAATTGCCAACTTCCTGTTGATTTTGCCTAAGGATGTCAATGAATGAAATGTAGGTCTATGTGAGACCTACATAAAGGTTTTTGTTTCATGTCTCTACGACATTACTACCGGACGTTACAAGCAGTTTTGTCTGTTTTCTTCCGAGGAGCAGTTTTGTTTGTTTTATTCCTAGGGGGCGCTAGAGCGGAATTTTGAGTTTTGGGGTTTGTTTTTTTTATTAGATTGCAATGTTCGCCTGTCCTTATGTGTGTGTCCAGTTTGATGAGTTTTGAAGCATTTTAAGGGGGTCAAATTACAGCTCCAAGAAGCAAAAATTAAATTTTTTAGGGAACTTTTGTTTTGAAGGGGTTTTTGCCAACTTCCTGTTGATTTTTGCTGAAGGATGTTAGTGTATGAAATGTAGTTCTAAGTCAGACCTACATATAAGTTTTTGTTTCATGTCTCTACGACATTCCTGAGTTTTGGGTTTTTGATTAGATCGCAATTTTCGCCAGTCCTGATGTGTGTGTCAAATTGGGTGAGTTTTGAAGGATGTTAAGGGGGTCAAATTACAGCTCAAAGAGGCGGCGGAATGATATAGAATAATAAAACCTTAGAAATACAATAGGGTCCTCTGTCCCAAGGGGACATCGGTCCCTAATTAAGTTTACAATCGCGCTTCTCGAAAGGAACACACTTGCTGTGGACAAACAGTTCATTAGCATTAAAGCTACAGACCCACACAACTGTGTCTTCCCAGTAGAGTCTAGTAAAACACTTTTAAATCATCTACATTGTTAAAAAAAACAGTATAATAAGGGACTTTTAGGAGTATCATTTACCTGTGTGTGACAAAATGACAATACTCTTAACATATAATTCTCGGTAGAAAGCCAACAACCATGTTAAAGGTGCGTTTTGTGAAGTGTGTCAGTACGAACAGCAGTGAACATTGGAGATAAGCTACATGGCCTCAGGGGTCCTGACCTCTGAGTGGTCCCTCAGACTGAGACATAGTCAAAGGATGTCAACAGATTAAGCTCATTAGCAAATCTATTTAAAGACTTTGCCAACAAGGAATTCTAATGGGAATTTTTTTCATGACAGCAGCTGCCACAAGTTCAATTCAGGTGAAAAAAGGCACAGTAGAATCTATAGAATTGTGGAATGTAAAGATATGTAGTGTAGAACAGAGGTGTCCAATTTTTTTTCCATTGACGGCCGCATACTGAAAAATGTAAGCATGTTGGGGCCATTTTGATATGTTTCATGGTTTGATTCAGAAACCTGCAAGGGTCTCTCGGTCATAAAAGAAATAAAAATAAGTAATGTGTATACAGGGTTTTCCAGTCTAGACTGCCAATATATAATAACCTGTGTTGATGGGGGTGTGGTCACAATGACGTCATCAAATAATTGACCCACAATCTGCTCTGATAAGATTTTCTTAAAAAAAAAACATTTTCCCGAGTGTTTGACACTCTTTAGTTTTATCCTGCTTTGAAATGTGTGTTTTAACTTCTGTGCAGCATCTGTGAAACTTGTATTGTTGTCTAAAATGTGCTATATAAATGAAGTCGATTGGATGGGATAAAAAGGCAAAAAAAAAGTATACATACATTTAAAAACCAATCTGTTGTTATTATTAAGTATTAAGATATATTTTTGTATCGTTTTGCCATATTTTCAATTGTTGTTGCTTATTATACTATGTACTATGATAATTTTTCAATTTGTCATTCTTTTAATGACTTATCCAAATTAAAAAACTACTAGCAACGAAATCTATTTTTCTTCTGGTGTTATTGTAAAATGTAGTTGTGTCTAGAGACTTTTAATTTCTGTCCCTCTATGTCCCTGACGAAAGAGGCGAGCTACAGCAAGCATGACGTTGCACTTGCTTTGCGCTGCTCTAGTTTCACTCTCTTTTCTTAAAAGCTGGTACTGTCGTCTTAATATTTGCACATTTCGTAGATCGCTGTCTGCAAGTATATCTGGTTACGTCCCCATCACAGACATGCTGACAACGCTCCAGACAATGGCGTGCGTCTTGTTTACAACCGGGTTCCGCAGCACTGTTTTTCGTATGGAGTTTTCTGTATATCCCTTGTCAATAGTGCACAAATAATAGGCTATGTGTGTATCTGTGTGTGTATATATATATATATATATATATATATATATACATATATATATATATATATATATATATATGTATGTATGTATGTATGTATGTATGTATGTATGTATGTATGTATATATATGTATGTATGTATGTATGTATATGTGTATATATGTATGTATGTATGTATATGTGTATATATGTATGTATGTATGTAT
>NC_084611.1:81294115-81446615 GCF_033978795.1 Nerophis ophidion
GCGTGTGTGTATGTATGTATGTGTGTGTACGTATGTATGTATATATATATATGTATATATTATATATAAATATATAACTGCGAGGAGGTTGCGACTTGTCCAGGGTGTACACTGCCTTCCGCCCGATGGTAGCTGAGATAGGCACCAGCGCCCCCCGCGACCCCAAAGGGAATAAGCGGTAGGAAATGGATGGATGGATGGATATATACATATATATATATATGTGTATATATATATATATATATATATATATATATATATATATATATATATATATATATATATATATATATATATATATATATATATAGTTAATTTGCATGCCCCAGCCAACTTTTTTTTTAGCCCAATGCGGCCCCCAAGTCAAAAAACCTTGGACACCTTTGATACAAACTTTGGTAACCGTTTGACTATATTTAATAACTATCAGCAGTAGGACATGGTCATTAAATTAAGTGGGATTAAAAAGGCATTAAAAAGCAATATACTCACATTTTTGGCTCATAAACAGGCAGGACTGTCGTTTTATTGTCAGAACACCTTTAAAAAGTGACTTCTGCATAATGATAAAAAATGTGTGGAGTTTAGTCTTCAATTAAAAAACCCATTTAACTGCATAATTGTTTTAGCTTGAGCACATTTTGCAGGCTGCCAGTTATTGCGCTGGCGTATTATTATGGATGCCGGTCTGCTTCGTGGCTTACCCGTGTGCCCAAATTACAGCCGGTTGATAAACCACGGCAAAGTGAGGCCTTCAAAGTAGCTCTCGCTTCCTCCCGACTAAAAAAAGATTGAAAGTAGTAGACGTCAACACTTATTTAGTGCATAAATTAGGCTGACACAGTAATTGTTTATAATTCCAAAGTTGCCGACAACACCAGATATTGTCAGGCCGAGAGTTTTGCACGTTGCAATCCGGAACAGAAGGTGTGTCGGGGCCGAGTCGCCGTCTTTTCCTCGCCGCGTCCAGCCATAACATTCACACCACGGACACAGCTGCTGTGACGCCGCAGATCTGTCCCCAGGAAACACGATCCCGTTTATAAGCTGACCCTCATTTGAATGCCGACAGCTCGCGACGCCAGACACATGATTTACCCGCTGCCTGTGTGTGTGTTGGCGGGTGTGCTGCTCAGAGATAGATTTACGAGGGACGGTGTGTAAAGGTGAAGATTAGGTCTCCCGAGGATGAAAGTATCCCACAACGTGCTTGATATAGATCTTGTAAAACTCTCCATTAAATATTGATATTCACCCCTCTTCAAAGTCACATGTTTACTTTCATGACATTTTATGTCCCAGCTAGTTCATAACACCGACATCTGCTACGTAAATACCTACGCCCTCTGCAGTTGGAAACTGCTACTTAATGGAAATAAAGCAGAAGTAAGTCAGAAACATCCCATCTTAACGAAGATGTATTAAATACCATAAAAATACAGACTTTTTTTGGGAATCTACGACCAATGTATCTATCTTAAACATTGTAGAAAGTTTCTTGGTGGCAGATTATTTTGCTTATTTTTAGTATTTTTAATAATATATGTGGTTATCGTATAGTGAAAGAAGTATTAGTGTAATATATATTTTTATACATCTTTATTTACATATAATATATATAGAATATATTTAATATAAAAATATGTTTATATTGTTTAATAATGTATGTACTGCAAACAACCTTCCCTAGTCATTGTTCCGGGGAAAAAAATCAACCAGCACTAATATTCAAAAATTATATCACAAATAACACATGGTGCTTATTGAACTTTGTGAATATTATTTTTTTTTAAATCCAGTAAGCATAAAACAAATCAAAACTACACCCATTTAAAGCCATTAAAAGGGATGATGGGGAAAATGCGAAACACTCTCTCTACACCTATCCATGGTTGGCACATTTTAGCTACTTGATATTTAATTTAAAAAAATTATAAAAAGGTAGTCATGGAAGTAAACAAGGTAGGGGTTGAATTTTCACATACTCTTTATTCCCAATTATTATAATAATTAGTAATTATATATCAATTATTTTATAATTATATATAATTGTGTATATATATATATGTATATATATATATATATGTATATGTATATATATGTATATGTATATATATATGTGTATGTATATATGTATATGTATATATATATGTATTCATATATGTATATGTATATATATATGTATTTGTATATATATGTATTTATATATATATATATGTATTTATATATATATATATATATATATATATATATATATATATATATATATATATATATATATATATATATATATGTAGTATAAATATTGCTTAAGATAAGCAAAAATTGGTCTAATGCCAGATAGAAAAAAATATTTTTGTCACAACATAAGCAATTATAATCACAATTTTAAGGTAATTGTGTTTACTTAAGATGGTTTTTTTTTGTTTTTTTTTAATACAAAGCTGTTTCAGTTAAGTGTTGGGTATCAAATTTGGTATTTTTAAAGGTACTGACTGAATATCGTCAGTACTGCAGAGTACCGATTCACGTAAAATCAAACGGTACCGATACCTTTGTTGCACGTAAGGTCACATCTGGTTGCATACTTGACACCAAATCAGTCACTTGGCATGCAGGGCTGCCTTTAGGGAATGTAATTTCCCATGCCAACTAGGTAAGCATGCTGGTAAGAAAGCACTCAAAAGTAGGGCTCCATTTTTCAAAATGTGCTATCTTGATGCTAAATAACATTGGACATGCCATTTACATGCTACTGATTAGCAATATCGATTTTACACCTCTGAATTTGGTCATCAGAACTACAACTGAGATACATGTTACAATCAAACAGCTGGTGTGTAATAAGTACAATACTTGCAGTACAAACATTTTGTAGGGCTCAACAAAAGAAAAGACTGACCCACCTAGGACCAACTGGAATTAATGCATACATGCAAATGAGACTCAGAAATGTAGGAAAACAACATACTGTATAACATTATCAGCTCTTAGTGAAATGTTATATATAAGAGAGTTTATGTTTAAACAACTACCACTTATTACTGCAAGAATACACATAAAACTACTGCTGAGTAACGGTATGTTTTCCCATGTACCAGGAATTGATACAGAATCAGTACAAAGATGAAAGATACCTCTCCTTAGGTATCATGTCTAAAACCAAAAGTGAACATTAAAACTGATTTGTATTTATTTATACATATTTTTTTTACAATTTTTATTATGATGTCACAAGTGTACAAAACCCTGTAAATCGTAAAAACCACAAAAATCGTACTAAATGTGTGACATAGGTCTACTTCTTCAAATGTGAATCTGCATACTTAAATGGCCTTTTAATCTGTTATTTTGCAAGAAGAAAAAAAAACATTTTGTACGCTTGGTCATAAAGGAAAATCAAAATATTAATATATTAAAATCATCATGTTTTTAATGCTGATAGGGATTTTACGAAGTTAATTTTTTTGTCTATAAACTTATACAAAATATATTTAATTGGCAAAAAGTCAGTTTTACAACCACAAAAAAAGTATTTGCATTATGTTTCATGGAGGAAGTGAGAATATGGCGTTAAAGCGGCCGTTTGAGAGACGGCGTGGGCGTTAATGGGACACTCGGCGATGATGCCTCACACCGTGTCAAGTGCTGCTATTTGTGTTCTGGTGTGGAATGTGGAGCCACAACACACAGGAAGTCATTTGTGCTTTCTGCTGCTGCGCGGAAACACTTTGTTTTCCCGAGCCCTGCCAACATGTGACAGTCATTGTTCCCAAAAGCTGCGCACTGCAACTATTTTCATATCTTTGTCATAAAGGGTCTCAGAAACGTCATCTGCA
Organism: Nerophis ophidion; assembly: GCF_033978795.1. Taxonomy (NCBI): domain Eukaryota; kingdom Metazoa; phylum Chordata; class Actinopteri; order Syngnathiformes; family Syngnathidae; genus Nerophis; species Nerophis ophidion. The sequence goes on from NC_084611.1 coordinate 81,297,955, forward strand.
TGGGTTGTGGTCTCAATCAGGGATGTGAATTTGTCAACATGGCCTTTTTTTTAATTTCATTTTATTACGACTTGCACGTGTCGTCCACTGAAAGCTTCGCATTCCCTCGAAGGCTGCGAAGATGTTTTCACAACCGTGATAGAATATGACCACAGTCCCACGGGAAACCACCGCATTTATCGCCCTTTAACTTGTCAACTTGCAATTGTTATCGTTTAATTTGTCAATTTGCAATAAACGTTTACCTTGAATTATATCACACACACTCACAAGTTCAAATCAAAACCAACAAACAAAGCACTTCTGTCATTTACAGCATTTTTGACTGCTCTTTTTAACTACATACTTCAAAAAACTACTGTACAAGTTCCTCTTGTACAATATTTGACTGGTATTTTTACTTTACGTCATTAAAAACAGCATAGCACTCCTGTCATGTAATGGGTCTTTAACTACTGTATTTTAAGAGACATACTGCAAAAACACTACAGTAGATTCTCAAAAACAAGTGTCTTTGTCATATAGAGGATCTTTGACTAGCTTATTGCAGTTGGTCCTTAAAAAGAACAGCGCTTTTCGGTGGTATAGATGTTGTACAGAGGATCTTTGACTGCTCTTTTTACTACATACTTTAAAAAAACTATTGTGCAAGTTCCTCTTGTACAATATTTGACTGATGTTTTTACCTTAGGTCATTAAGAACAGCAGAGCGCTCCTGTCACATAGAGGGTCTTTGACAGCTGTATTTTAAAAGACATACTGCAAAAACGCGACAGTAGATTCTCAAAAACAAGAGTGTCTTTGTCATAGAGAGGATCTTTGACGAGCATATTGCAGTTGGTCCTTAAAAACCACAGAGCTATTTGGGGGTATAGATGTTGTATAGAGGATTTTTGACTGCTCTTTTTAACTACATTCTTCAAAAAAACTACAGCGTTCCTCTTGTACAATGTTTGACTATTGTTTTTACCTTAGGTCCTTATAAACAGCAGAGCGCTCCTGTCACATAGAGGGTCTTTGACTACTGCATTTTAAAAGACATACTGCAAAAACGCTACAGTAGATTCTCAAAAACAAGACTGCCTTTGTCATATAGAGGATCTTTGACTAGCCTAGTGCAGTTGGTCCTTAAAAAGAACAGAGCTTTTCGGTGGTGTAGATGTTGTACAGAGGATCTTTGACTGCTCTTTTTAACTACATACTTCAAAAAAAAACTACAGCGTGCCTCTTGTACAATATTTGAGCGGTGTTTGTACCTTAGGAACATCATTAAAAACAGCAGAGTGCTCTTGTCACGAAGGGGGCCTTTGACTGCTGTATTTTAAAAGACATACTGCAAGAACGCTACAGTAGATTCTCAAAAACATTGACTCGCTTATTGTATTTGGTCCTTAAAAACAACAGAGCTTTTTGGGGGTATATATGTTGAATAGAGGATCTTTGACTGCTCTTTTTAATCACATACTTCAAAAAAACGATTGTACAAATTCCTCTTGTACAATATTTGACTGGTGTTTTTACCTTAGGTCATTAAAAACAGCGTAGCGCTCCTGTCATGTAGAGGGTCTTTGACTGCTGTATTTTATAAGACATACTGCAAAAACGCTACAGTAGATTCTCAAAAACAAGAGTGTCTTTGACATAGTTAGGATCTTTGACTAGCCTATCGCAGTTGGTCCTTAAAAACAGCAAAGTTTTTCGGTGGTATAGATGTTGTATCGATGATCTTTGACTAATGTTTTTGCAATAGGTTTTTAAAAACGGCAGAGTGTTCCAGTTGTATAGAAAATTTTAACTTAGTGTTTTTGCAGAAGGTCTTTAAAAACAGAAAAGCAAAACTAGGATTAATGACAGCAGACTTCTTCTGTTATTTTGAGGCTCTTTGTTACGCCTTTTCGGCATTGTGATGCCGGGTTCGATTCCCTCGAGGATGCGTCGAAAATTGAACACAGCAAAAGGTATGAACTAATTATTTATTTAAATAAAGGTGCTAGAGAACAAAAATACTGGAGCTAAGAAAAGGCAAACAAAAGGCGCTAGCATGAAAGCTAGGATAAACAAATAGTAAACTAAACTGGCACATAGGCACACAAAGGGGAAAACAAAACATTTTGCAAGAGAGCTAAGATTAAATACAATTGCGCAGTGTGAGATCTCGCGAGGATAATACAGAAATTTGCATGTAAGCAAACACGCAAAGCAGACCTACCGTTGTGTATGAACAAATTTGGATCCCAGACTGAACAACAAAAGATGCAGGCTTTTATAAGGCAGGTGATTAGTGAGGAGAGGTGTGCAGGGCCGTGAGTAACAGGTAAAACTGATAAGCTAAACAGGAAATAATAGGACCAGACAGAGTGTGAAAATAAAAATGGAACAATAAACAATAATATGTGGAGGATCCAATAACCGGATCTCAACACTCTTTTGTTCACAATAGATTCTCAAAAGCCGATTGATCTATTAACAAGCTTATTGGTGTGTTTAGTGGGACAGGTGAAAGTTAAGTCGGAGAAAATGCGGTAGTTTATAAATTAAATATTGTTTCTGTCCGGCCTGGTTGCAAATACCTCACTGACCGGTACCGGTTCCTGGACCGGTGGTTGAGGACCACTGATATCGAGGATCTTTGACTAGCCTATTACAGTTGTTCCTTCTAAACAGCAGAGCTTTACGGTCATATAGAGTAGTCGTCCCAAACCTTTTTTGCATCACGGACCGGTTTTATGTAGGCATTATTTTCCGGGTCCGGCTTTCCACTTGTGCCAGATAAATACAACAAAAATAAGTGCATGAAGAATCCAACTCACTATAACGCCGAATTAGTGGGAGCCCTGGACTGGTTTCTTTGCAATGAGATGCAGATGGAAATCAGTCTTTGGCTACAATCTGTCACGTTTATATTGTAAATACTCATTAATGTGCATTGTTTCGTGTCACAAAGTTGTAACAAATATAACAAATGACAACTCCCTATAAGGAAATGTATTATACATCTATAAACAAGCTTATTGGTGTGTCAAGTGGGACAGGCCAAAGTTAAATCGGAGAAAAAGCAGTCGTTTATAAATTATTTGGGGCGGTATAGTTCGGTTGGTAGAGCGGCCATGCCAGCAACTTGAGGGTTGCAAGTTAGATCCCTGCTTCCGCCATCCTTGTCACTGCCGTAGTGTCCTTGGGCAAGACACTTTACTCACCTGCTCCCAGTGCTCCCCACACTGGTTTAAATGTAAAAAAAAATTAGATATTGGGTTTCACTATGTAAAGCGCTTTGAGTCACTGGAGAAAAAGCGCTATATAAATATAATTCACTTCACTTATTTTATGTTTCTCTGCGGCCCAGTAGAAAATGCGTCACGGACCGGTGGTTAGGGACCACTGATATAGAAAACCATCGACTCGTGTTTTGGCTGAAGTCTTTACTAAAAACAGATCAAAAAGATGATATTTGACAGATTAATGCTCCTGTCAGCTTGAGGATCTTTGACCTGATACTCAAAATAGGACTAATAGTTATGAAAGGTCCTGAATTCTGTTAAACAGGCCTAGTTTTAGGGCATGGGTGTCAAACTCTGGCCCGCGGGCCAAATTTGGCCCGCCGTGTAATTTCATTTGGCCCTTGAAGCAGTATGAAAGTAATATTACAGCTGGCCCGCCGGTTTTATACAGCTAATACTCACCACTAATACTCATACTTGCCAACCCTCCCGATTTTCCCGGACTCCCAAATTTTAGTGCCTCTCCCGAAAATCTCCCGGGGTAAACATTCTCCCAAATTTCTCCCCATTTCTACCCGGAAGACAATATTAGGGGTGTGCATTAACGGCACTGCCTCTACAACCTGTCGTCACGTCCGCTTTCTACATAGAAATAGCGTGCCAACCCAGTCACATAATATATGCGGCTTTTACACGCACACAAGTGAATGCAACGCATACTTGTTCAACAGCCATGCAGGTCACACTGAAGGTGGCCGTATAAACAACTTTATCAATCTTACAAATATGCACCACACTGTGAACCCACACCAAACAAGAATAACAAACACATTTCGGAAGAACATCTGCACCGTAACACAACATAAACACAACACAACAGAACAAATACCCAGAACCCGTTCCGGCACTAACTCTTCCGGGACGATACAATATACTCCCACCCCCAAGCAGTAATTAAGGTTTTATCCATGCACTTTCTCTTGCTACTTCAAGGCTTGAATGTTTGAACAATTTGTTATTGTTATTTTATTTGCAAATGTATTATTAGCCTGTGGAAAAAGTTTATTTTGGTATTTACCTCAATGGGCTGCAAATAGAAAAGAGGCATTCAATTTTCATTTAAATTTTATTTGATATGCCATTGATATTTTTTAATGATTATTATTTAAAACTCGATTTTACATGTCACTATAACGTTATATAAGCCTTGCTTGTTCAATATTGAATGCAAAACTTGTTTAGGCCCCTATTAAACGGTTAATTTGTTCAACTTTGGCCCTTGGCTCTGTTCGGTTTTAAATTTTGGCCCACTCTGTATTTGAGTTTGACACCCCTGTTTTAGGGGCATCTGCAAGTTCATGTCAACCATTCAGTAGTAGGTCTCTGTTGGTATGGTATGTTATTGATGTCACACATGTCAGTTATTTACATACTAGGCCATGAGTAGCAGCCCATCATTCTTACTGTACAGCGTGTGTCACATACATCAGGGCCCATGATGACACACACTCACACACAGATATATCCCAGAAACAGTATGTGGAACTCCGCTGGGCTTTCTGGTATTCCATTTCTGCTGTGTCCATTCCGAACACGCCGTCCTTCTCGTTACGCTTCTTCTTATAGCAGGAGAAGAGCGTTATAGCACACAGCGTTCTACTATAGCGTTGCCCTTTTGACCTGCTGTTATGCTGCCTCTGACGTGGTTAGGTTCGTCTCAACTGAACATATTTCTGTCTTTTTAGACTCTACAGATGCAAAGACAAACAATCACAGCACCGTATTGGTTGTCTTCTGATTATGGGTACGGTGTTTATTTGTGTTATTTGGACTAGGGCTAGGCGATATATCGAATTTACTCGATATATCGCGGGTTTGTGTGCGATATAAAAAATTATTATGTTGTGATATTCGCGGAGCAGAGAGGTAGCGGCATGGTAACGTTCGCTGTGATGCTAGCGGTGCGGTGCGAGTGGTAATACGAGAGAAAGAAGGTGCGAATCTGGTAACATATGAAGGAAGAATTCATTCTCAAGAAAAACAGCACATGGTCCACCGTCTGGCAGTGGTTTGGCTTTAATCGGCAAGATGTCAAATAAGTATGCTGCAAAAGCGTTGCTACAAAAAGTAGCACCACCGCTAATTTGTTGCATGACTTGAAAAGTCACCTGCTAGAGCAGGGGTCGGGAACCTTTTTGGCTGAGAGAGCCAAGAAGCCAAATATTTTAAAATGTATTCCCGTAAGAGCCATAAAATATATTTTTTTAACACTGAACACAACAAAACGCTGGCATTTTTAAGAAAGACCAACATTTCTCTTATTCTTTGTAATAACATTGTTATTCTGAAGCTAACTGTGGAGGGGACGTGGCCTGCGGGCCTGCAGCGAAGCAGGGTGTTGCCAGGACCGGCCTTGAATTCAGTGACAGTTGCGTAGACGGCCCATCTGGGCCTTTTTATATGATCACCTGTCGCTATGTTATAAGCAGCAGCCAGGAGGAGAGACGGGCTTGGGGCTAGAAAACAGAGCGCGAGCGAGAGCGAAATAGAAAGCAACTGAGAGACTTATTGAAAAATAAAACAATATTGTAACCCTGAAACGGGCTCTCATGTCAGTGCTTGGAAGTCCGAAGAACCCATTGGAGGGCAAGCCCCACACTAACCAATAATAAATAAATGACTTCTTACCAACTTCCAGAACATAAAAATGCATGACAATATTTTATATTTTGAACGTTATTTTTAACACTGTGCTTACAAGTAGAATTATTCATTATTTATCGTGTTAAGGAATGTCAGCTCAGATTTATACAAGAGCCAGATGCAGTCATCAAAAGAGCCACATCTGGCTCGCGAGCCATAGGTTCCCTACCCCTATGCTAGAGAATGAAGAGTGGTTGAAACCCGCATGTCAACATCTCCCTTCGAATATCACGATATAGTCATTTTCTATATCGCACAGAGACAAACCCGGGATATATCGAGTATATCGATATATCACCCAGCCCTATTTCAAGGTACTCAAAGCGCTTTGACACCATTTCCACATTCAGCCATTCACACATAAATTCACACACTGATGGCGGGAGCTGCCATGCAAGGCCCTAACCACAACTCATCAGGGTGAAGTGTCTTCCTCAAGGACACAACGGACGTGACGAGGTTGGTCGAAGGTGGCGATTGAACCAGGAACCCTCAGGTTGCCGGCACAGCCACTCTCTCAACCGCGCCACGCCGTCCCCATAATTCGTAGCATCGTTTGAAATGTCACCCGCTAGAGAATGAAGAGTGCTTGAAACTCCACATGTCAACATCTCCGGCCGGTACCACACCCAACAAAATGCCGAAGCAACCAGCACTGACCCAATTGAGCCTGGCGTCTTCCATTTCGACATCAACACCGCATGAAAAAAATAGTCAACAACAGAAGGAGATAACGGCCACAGTAACCTACCACACAGCGAAGGACATTAACAATTTGATTTCCTATTATGCAGCTAATTTTTATTTTGCAGTTATTGAAATATCTTGTGTAACCCCATGCACAAAAGTGCAATTTATTTGCTTCAAACTATTAGTGGCGTTCTGTACAAAAAGTGCACTTTAATTTAGTGTTTTGATATGTCATTTTAGTGACATCATGCACAAAAGAACACTAGTAGCTTGTTTTAAAGTTAAAGTTAAACACACATTTCATGTGTCAGGTAAACCGTGACACATGAAATGTGCTGTTTTAAAAATATCAAGATGGCCGCCACATACTTTGACTTTTCAGTATGTGGACAATCCTGTGCCAAAACATAGCTTTACGCTAAAACGCGTCCATTTGTTAATGCATGCTACTGTGATATGAATCATTAATAGTGTTTTGTTGTGTTTTGCAGGAAGGTGTGTTGACCAGTTGTAAATCTCTGAGAAGTGCTCTTCACTATGAATACAGGTATGAGACACAAATTCATCTCCCAGTGCATTCCCTGAAACGATCATGTCTGTTCCGGCGTCCTGGCAAAGCTCCATGCTGCCCTCAGGGCTTCCTTGTGGATGTTGTGAACCTGTTGCTCACAGACATACTCCTCCATGAATACACTTCCAAAGCTGCACTTGGCAGTCGTCCCGAGCTGAGTTGTGTGTATTTACGTCTGCCAGCCGGAGATGAGTAGCAATATATATTTTATTCATACAAAAAAAAGACTTTCAAAGGTCCATGTCAGTCTGCGGAGCTACATCTTGGCACACATGATGTTGCCTCATTGTGATGTAAAGTGCAAAAAAAACAAAAAACATCCAAAAGTCAGTCAGAACCTCTTGAAATTGCTGAAATAATAACTACGCATCTATTTCTACAACAAAATTGCAAGTTTAATATGCATTATAATGGTAATGTAAAATAGCAAAGTGCATGTATATGAAGTAATATACTTTACACACACTGCAAATGGTAATTATTTAAACAATGATGGGAATATTTTTAATTTACTTGCTTTTTATTTATTAGAATAAAAATAGAAATAACAATCTATATTATATCAAGTAATTCAATTTATTTAAATGTTGTCCTACTCTACACAGCGGAAATAATTATTTAAATAGCAGTAATATTTTTAATATATATTTTTAATTTTTTACATTTTATATAGTAGAATAAATATAAATAAATAAATATAGTTATTGTAGTTTGCTGTATCCACCTGCTTTACACACTAAATGATGAATTGAATAATATTATTATTAACATATTTTTAATAATTACATTTTAAATATTAGAATGAATATAAAATATAGTCATGCTTATTTACTGTATAGTACATCATACAAATTATTTCAACTTTACCTGCTTTACACACTGTGAATAGTCATGATTTAAATTATATACAGTATATATATATATATATATATATATATATATATATATATATATATATATATATATGTACATATATATATATATATATATATGTATGTATGTATATGTGTATATATATATATATATGTATGTATGTATGTATATGTATATATATATATATATATATATATATATATATGTATATATATATATATATATATGTATGTATGTATATGTGTATATATATATATATATATATATGTATGTATGTATATGTATGTATGTATGTATATGTATATATATATATATGTATGTATATGTATATATATGTATGTATGTATATGTATATATGTATGTATATATGTATGTATACGTATATATATGTATGTATATGTATATATGTATGTATATATGTATGTATACGTATATATGTATGTATACGTATATATATGTATGTATACGTATATATGTGTATATATACATATATATGTATATATATATATATATATATATATATATATATATATATATATATATATATATATATATATACATATGTATGTATATATGTATGTATATATATATGTTTTTTTATATTTACATTTTATATATTAGAATACATAGACAATATAGTTATGATTAGTTACTGTATATTACATAAAACAATGTATTTAATCTTCCACCTACTTTACACACTGGATGATAATGATTTAAATAATAATAGTAATATGAATAACGTATCTTTAAATCATTAAATATAATCTATTAGAATAAATATAAAATATAGTCATGTAATTTTTTTTTTTTATTTCACTTGCTTTGCACACTGAATGGTCATGATTTGAATAATAGTTAATAATTACTTTTTAAATATTAAAATACATATAAAATATAATAGTAATAATTTCATATTACGTAACACAATTTATTAAAACTTTGACCCACTACTTAGTATGAGTAATGATTTAAGTAATAATAGGAATATTTTCAATACAATTATTTAATGATTGATTGTCATACAAATTTAGATTACATTATACGATTTATTTAAACCTTCACCTTCTCTACATACTGGGAATAATACCTAATTAAATAATAACTAATAGGATTTTTTTTAAATTTTTTTTAACCTAAAATAAATTCTATAAAATCATCACAATTACTAAATATATTCTCATTTACATGATGTATTAAATGTATTTAAATGTTCACCAACTCTACACTAATAACATAATAATAATCATAGTAATATATTTTTTTATTCAATATTATTATAATGATTAAATATATATATTACATCATGTATTGCAAAATACAATGTATTAGGATGTGCAAAAGTAATTTGTCCTATTACGCGCATTATATAGATATCATTTATGCACTTTAAGTATCCTTCAATCTCGTGAAAGGATTTATATAAATCCAAGTTATTAACAGTAAAATATTTTCAATGGACTTTTGAAACAGGAAATGCTAAGAAAAAAAATTAGACGTGCCTTTCAATGGACATAGTCAATCAATGCTTTGTTCAACTCGCAGAAAACAATAAAACAATTTTAATTAAAAGGACAACCGGAATGGTCCTTGTACAAAATGTTGTCCACATACCAAATACTTCATAACATCCTTTTTTTTTTTGCCACTTCTGCATGTGCTTTGTGTTTGTGTGTGTGAATGTGTACTTGCACGGGCACGTGATCACCTGGCTGGCTCGGACATTCCTCAGATAGCGGAGGATGCGCTCGCAAAAGCGTGGCCTTGTCGCTCACGCTCTCGCCCATGAAGAGGGTCCAGAGCTCACCAAATCTAGCCCCAGGTACTACTAACACAGCACAACAACACCAATGAGCACACGCTTGTTTGGGACAACAACCACTTTGAAGGCCAGTTCACGCATCCTAATAAGGCTTGAGCACTGCTAAATGTGTTTGCTTATGCAATGTTTTGACTGCTGGAAGATTGTTTTGCTTGCTTTCATCGACCTTCGGGGATGCTTTTGCCTCTTCAATCATGTGATAGCGCTCGTTAAAGCTGACAGACAACATGTTCTCCCACTGCCCCTTGTGGTTTCCTCTTATTTATACTTGTTCCCCCCCACCCCTAAATCCCAGCATGCATCAGTGAAACATTACAGAGGAGTAAGCCTTTTAGTTGGTTCTTTAAAAAACAACAAAGTAATGATGAGCTCAGCAGCACGCATGCATCCCCGCACCATGATGCTGGACTGCATCTTAGAAATAATCCACAAAGTCGAAGCCCACGTTGTGCTTGACGTTCACGTGTTGTGTTTGTTAAAGTGATCGCTCCCCAATTAATGACAACAGCCACCTTGCACAACTGAACAACTGAAACAAATACAAACAATCACGTAAGTCGAGAAGGTTGTGTCCTAAAGTTTGCCCTGATTCTCGTAATCGTTCGGCCAATCATTGCTCCTAACAAACTAATCAGTTTTCCCGCATTTGATTCTACGGAATCTAGGGGGGATATTACACACCTGTGGCCGGGCCAAGTGATTAGGACACCTGATTCTCATCATTTGGATGGGTGGCGAAATACTTTTGTCAATATAGTGTATGTAATTACTTACATTGATGTGTCTCTGCTCAGCGTTCTTAACGCTTTGTTTGGAGGGCTACACACCCCATCGCACTTAGCTCTACGGAATCTCCTCTCTGGTCAAGAAAAGCACCATCAAGATTATAGTGGGAACTCTCATTCAACCCTTTTTCGATCTCGCATGCACCTCCTGGTACCCCAGCACCTCCCAAACCCTCAAATCTAGACTCCAAACATCCCAGAACAAGCTAGTCAGGTTACTTCTAGACCTCCACCCCAGATCACACTGCACTCCTACCCACTTCTCTGCAGTGGGCTGGCTCAGGGTGGAGGACAGTGTAAAACAACTTGCACTGAGCCTAGTCTGTAAAATTCGCAACACCTTTCTGATACTGAAGTACATGGCAAACTACTTCCATAACGTAAATGACCGCCGTAACCACGACACCAGGGGGAGCTCCACAAACCACGTTAAACCCGGATTCCGATCTAACAAAGGTCTTAACTCATTCTCCTTCTATGCCACTTCAATGTGGAATGCACTCCCAACTGGTGTACAAGAAAGTGCGTCTCTATCCTCCTTCATAACTGCACTAAAACAACACCTCCAGGCACATCCCACCTCCCCGGATTGTAAATAATCAAATGTATATACATGTTCTTATGCTTTCTGAGTTTACCATGTTTACCACTCGCTGTACATGTCCTACAAAGTGAGACCTACACTGTTACAATGTCCATTTCTCAGATGATATAATTGTTGATGACTGAAGTATGCTGATAGCAACCCAACCTAACCACCCCTCCACATTCCACCCCCCGGATTGTAAATAATATAAATATTTCAATGGATATACTCTGATGATTAACTTGTGTGATGACTACTGTATTATGGTGGTAGTATATATTTGTATCATAATTTGATTAACGTGGACCCCGACTTAAACAATTTGAAAAACTTATTTGTGGTCAATTGTACAGAATATGTACTGTACTGTACTGTGCAATCTACTAATAAAAGTTTCAATCAATCAATCAAGGCCATTTACATTTGTTTCTACTTCACATTGTTTTTTACATGTAAAACTAAAATTATTCTCTGTAAAATGTGTATTATGATAATATTTTTTGGGTGTCTTGATTTAAATTACCTTTAGTCAGAAAAAGTCTTAGCACAATTCTTGTTTTTGAGAACGGCTCGCTAACAAAAACCAAAGTACAACTGCGTATAATGAAGTCTGAGTCCTGTGGGACTAAACAACAATCCGCAATGAAAAATAGGATTTAGTCATTAAAAATGTCTCATTTTGCAACAAAAGCTGTTTGGGCTCACTTATTTGTTCTGGGGTCACTTAAGCTCTGTGGAATTTGTGATGGTGCAATTTTGCAGTTGGCATTCATTTACCCCAACACAGTGAATCCTCTTAAAACAAAGGTTATGCCGTTTGGAATTCCAGAAATATTTTCAGAGCTTTTTGCAAAACATTCAATGGGGATTGAGGTTTAGTGGATTGTTTTTTCACTTAATACCAAGGGTGTCCAATTTTTTTCCAACCAGGGCCACATATGTAAAAATTAAACAATGTCGGGGACCACTTTGATATATTTTCTATTTTAAAGATGCATGAGAATATACAGTATGCTAAGCAATCTTATTAACATATACACAAAATATTCACATATTTGACTTGACCATATATATATATATGTCATTCATATACAGCAGGGGTAGGGAACCTATGGCTCTAGAGCCAGATGTGGCTCTTTTGATGACTGCATCTGGCTCTCAGATCAATCTTAGCTGACGTTGCTTAACACGATAAGTAATGAATAATTCCGCTGGTAAACACAATGTTAAAAATAACGTTCAAATTATAAAACATTCTCATGCATTTTAATCCAACCATCCATTTTCTATCGCACTTGTCCAAGATGTTGCATTAATGGTAAGAAGTATTATATTTATTATTGGTTAACTTTAGAATAACAATGTTATTAAAAAGAATACTTACTCTAAAAATGTTGGTTTTACTTAAAAATGCACGCTTTTAGTTGTACTGTATTTCCCTGAATTGCCGTCGGGGTGCTAATTAATTTAAAACCTCTTCTCACTCCGACACTTACCGAAGGCATGCGGTAAATTTAGGCCTGCGCTTATCAATTTGAGTGTGATGTAAGGATACCATCATGAAAATCACATTTAATAAAAAAAACTTTATTATGGTTTTACCTTTACTTATAAATGATGTCCACGCGCAGCTCCTTCTGATCAAAAGCATCGATAACTTGTTTCTAGAAGTCTTCCTTATCTTTCTTCAGTTTTAAAGTCTCTCTGTCTTGATGGAGATCTTCCTTTATTACCTCCTGCTGCGATTGAAAGTCCAGTTTAGAAAACAGTTTTATTTTAGATATGTAATCCTCCATGTTAAAAGTGCAAGCGAGAGGAAAAAAATAAACAATCGCTGCTCACTCTTTCTGCTTGTTGTCACTTCTTCTGCAGCCGAGTAGTCGCAAGAAGGATCACTAGCGCCCTCTACCACCAGAAGGCGGCATATTTGACACACGCAGCTACGGTATATTAATAAAACATAGCTGCTTACTGTTCTTTTGAGGATATTCAAAAGCTTGGACCTTAAATCCTACTGAATAGCTCTAAACCTTCCCTTTATGCGATTTCAAAATATTGAAATCAGCCTCCTCCATTTTGAAAATGATGACAGGTGAAATGTGTCACTCGTGACGCGACGAGTTTGACCCGGCGGAAATTCTAGGCATATGCTAATTATTTTGCAAAACGAGTTTGACCCGGCGGAAATTCTAGACATGCGCTAATAAAAATAATATTTTGTGAAACGAGTTTGACCCGGCAGTAATTCTAGGCAGGCGCATACTATATAGCCGGCGGCATTTCAAGGAAATACGGTATTCAGTGTTAAAAAAATATGATATGGCTGTCATGGAAATAAATTTTGAAATATTTGGCTTTCATGGCTCTCTCAGCCAAAAAGGTTCCCGACCCCTGATATAGAGTACATCTCATAGATACGGTATATCTCGATCTATATTTCTAATGTGCTTAATTGGCCATGACGCATGTGCAAAAAAAGTGTCAGAAAAATCAAAAAAGCAAAACACATTTTTTTAGAACTTTGAATTAACTTCCTTATGTCGATTCTTTTTTGGGATTTTTATTTTTACGTTACAAGTATGAGTGCTTTTAGATGGGGGGAGGGATGGTGCCCACAGTGGAACCTGCTGCTCGCTAAAAAAAAAAGCATTACATGCTTTAATGTTTCCAAAAGCGTCCAATAGGGCCAGAAAAAATTGTCGTCTTTTGAAGACAATCCGAATACTGGTTAAATATAGCAACGGAGTCGAGGTTCTGTAACAGCTTCTTCCCTTGGACCGTAAGACTCTTGAACGCATCATAATAATCCCCTCAATTCCCCCCCAAAAATTGATGAACTTGCTGGAATATAAAAGACAACATAACATACATCCATAAACGTGGATGCATACGCAAAAGTGCAATATATTTATCTGTACAGTAATCTATTTATTTATATCGGCACCTTATTGATTTTTTATCCTGCACTACCATGAGCTATCCATTTTTTCTACCGTTTATTCCCTTTTGAGGTCGCGGGGGGCGCTTGGGCCTGTCTCAGCTACAATCGGGCGGAAGGTGACGTACACCCTGGACAAGTCGCCCCCTCATCACAGCATGAGCTAATGCAACGAAATGTTGTTCTTATCTGTAGTGTCAAGTTCAAATTTGAATGACAATTAAAAGGAAGTCAAAGTCTGATTCTTTCTGGTACGTTTTCTTATTCTCTGGCGGACCAGGTGCATATGTGGAGTATTAAGAAGCAAAGTTCATATGCCATCTACTGCACAAAGTTGTAGCAACAGACTCCTCTTGCAGACAGTCCCATTTTAATCTGTAAATCAGCACTAAATCTTTTTGTGGCGGGCCAAATTTATTGGCGGTGTGCTGCCGCAAATAAATAAGATGTATGTGTAACCTACCTGGTCCAGCCTTCGTCCTCAGCTTCCGTTCCGCCTGGGGCTCCGAATAAGAGGAAAGAGCGCTAGGCATCGAGCTAAAACCGTGACTTGTCAACTCAAAAGTCCAGCGCAAGGTTTTAAAGTGTCAAGGAGCGAGGTTTACCAACCCATGTAGGAGTTGCAGGAATTCAAGGGGGGAGCATGTCTTTCCAGAACACCGGCTGCGACGAACGCGTCGTCTATTCACAGTGTGTAGCCGCTGCTAAGACACTATTCCTCACCATCGTGATGGCAAATAAACCAAGTTTCCTTCCATGCACCATTATCACTGGAGGACTAGAGGAAAAGTAACGCCTATGCATTAGAGATGCGCGGTTTGCGGTCGCATCCGCGGAGTCCGAGGATAAACCGCGGGTCGGGCGGTTGACATGACGAAAAAAAATTTTTTAATTAGATTCGGGCGGGTGGCGGTTGAACCATCCGGAAATATTTGATATGCATGGTTCTGTGATTGGTATCCTTTGCAATTCAAAGTGCCATTTAAGACCCGTGTCATAAAGCGAAGACGACAATAAGAGACGCTATTATTCTCCTGAATTACTGCCAGTAGTAACCCAGATTATAAGTTTTAGGGCGTGCTATGAAGCCATTGGCTTTGTCGCCTACTACAACATGTACGATCTGCTTGTCAGTCCAGCATCATGTTTTGTGTGGCTTCCGCTGACACATGCACACGACTGCAAGGCATACTGGGTGACACAGAGTACACTAACGGTTGTGATATAAACAATTTTAACATTCTTTGTAATGTGCGCCACGCTGTGAAGCCACACCAATTAAGAACGACAAACAGATTTCGGGAGAACATCCTCACAGTAACACAACATAAACGCAACACAACAAATACCCATAATCCTTTGTATTCATGACACTTCCTGACTATTTTTTACACCCCGCTAGCAGCAAACCCCGCCAACATATTCAGGATGTGTCACAGATACAAAGGATTATGGGTATGTGTTGTGTTGCGTCTATGTTGTGTTACTGTGAGGATGTTCTTCCGAAATGTGTTTGTCAATCTTGTTGGGTGTGGCTTCACAGCGTGGCGCATATTAGTAAGTGTTAAAGTTGTTTATATCCCAACCATCAGTGTACTCTGTATCACCGAGTATGCCTTTCAATCTTGTACGTGTGATTGCGGAAGCTGCACACAATATGTTTCCGGACCAACAATCGGTTTGTACATGTTGTTGAAGGTATCTAAAGCAATGGCTTCACAGCACGCCCATATTCTTGTAATCAGGATGAACGCTATTGGAAAGTCGCGGGAACGTTAGCGGCTCCAATTGTCATCATTACTCTGTGAAATAGGTTTAAATAGCTCTGTGAGTGGTAAAGGCGGACAACCTCTGATGTATTTCAGCGGGCGGTTGGCGGGCGGGTATGGTCCTGATAAAATGTGGGTTCGGGTGGACGGCGGGTGGATGACGACTTTGGTGATGCGGATGCGGATGATATAATTGCCTATCCGTGCATCTCTACCAAGCATGCTACACAGTTCTAGATGTCGATACTAATGATACTTAGTATTGTATGAGTACATAAACAATACTAAAGTGATTAGATCGATATGTTTCTTTGTTTTGTTCTTATTATTGCACTTTTTTTGAGGGGAGCGTATTTGTTATTGTTTTCAATTCAAGGAGTAAGTCTCTGGATACAGGAAGGTTTCGAGGGCAAAACCAAAATGATTTTGAAATATGAGCCAATAATAGTGTTTGCTTTGTTTAGTTCAGTTTAATCTTGTTTGAGAAATATATTTAACCTACTTAGTTTATAACCTACCCATGTGTTAATCACAATTAGTATTATTTATTTAACACATAAACCTTAGGCTTTGGTCAGGTTGATTAGGAAAAATAAGTGCTAACCAAATATACTGCATAAATAATTGCCGAAAAACACATTTACATCCAATTATGTTGTGCTAAAATGCATAAAGTAAATCATCACTTCTGAGAATGAAGAGCATAGAAGAAAAGGTCATTTCAAACATCAGTATACAAGGACAACTTTAAAAAAACAAGTGTATATCAGTGGTGGGGGTTAAACTATGGAATTCTCTTTACAATGAGATAAAAGATTGTAGAAAGACAGAACAATAAGATCATATGTACAGTCGTAAGTGTCTACATATTGCTTTTTTATTTATTATTTTACTTATTTTTTGTATGGTTTTGTATTTGTTTTGTATCATCCCGTGAGGTATATATATATATTTTTTTGTAGTTTATGCTTCATGAAGTTTTGCACTTTTTTGTTGTTGTGTTTTTTGTTTGTTTTCATTATATTTGGATGTTGTTTGGTTTGTATCCTTGTGATTCTGGGCTATCCATTAACTACTTATTATGTTGAAGGAGGAAGAAAATATAAGATTTTCTTCATCCTGTTCCTTCTCAAGCATAGGTGTGTAAATATGTGTTTTGTTGTTAAAGTTTAATTGTCTATTCATCAAAAATGCACATCAATGAAGGAGATAAATAAAAATGAAAATTAATACTGAATATGTTTCTGACATAAACTGTCAACAGAATTAAAGTGCAAATGAAAATACAGCTCCACCCCTTTAGTCATAATTTTTGCGCTTAATGATACTAATTCTCTATGACTTTAGCTCCAGACTTCTTGTGTTTGTTTGTTTGTTTGTCATTACTGCCACAGGTGGCGGAAAAGTGTATTACAACTGAGAAACAGATGCTTTGGGCGGCCTAACAATGAAGAGAGTTAGTTTAGTAACTGTGCAGTACTGGTAAAAAAAAATGTATGTAGCATTTAGTACCACAAATTTAACATCATCTGATGTACAACAATACTAGTAGGTTCTACATTAAATATTGTTATTGTTTACTTTAGTTACTTGCTATAAAACATTTTGTTTTTTTGTCTAATGTCAAAGTATCGGATCGGTACTCGAAATCGGATCGGATCAGAGGCCAAAAATGTTGATCGGGACATCCCTAAATAAGTTGCAGCTGCAATGACACTCCATGTACTTCTTTAACGTTGTTTTCTCGCGGCGAATGAATGCAACAAGTAATATTGTCAGTGAGAGTTATGGCAGTCTACTAACTTGACTCTCTGGAAAGTGTAGAAGCATAATCCTGTTTTGAGATCATATCTTTGGCAAGAAATACCAGGATGTAACAGGATGAGCCGCACAACTTCTCATACCATGTGTTGTCGTTGTGTTTCTCGCAGGGTGTGATCCTCACTCATCCGACTTCAGTAAGTCTCCTTGTTTCTGTTCCTTGTTACAATCTTGACTTGGTTTTGTTCAGAACACAAAGTATACCACATCCTTTTCTAGACTCTTGGCGGTCACGCAGTGCGACAGATGGCCTTGAGAACGGAGACGCCATCAGCTCGTCTCTCGCTGCTAAAGGCTTCCGTAGCGTCAGACCCAACCTGCAGGACAAAAAGGTAAAACCGTCCCACACGTACCGACGTAGCGAAGGGGTTTTTCCAGGGACTTCCTATGCCGACTGATACATTTTCTGTGCTATTTGTTCCGGCTGTGACACATAATTTGCTGCGTAAGGATACCGACCACGTACCGTCCCCACCTCCGAGAAGAGATAGTTTCCATTTCACGGCCGCCACTTCTAATCCACCGGCCCCCAGCTCTCTCACCGCGCTAGCTAATGAACTGAGCCCCGGAACCAAGCTAACATTCTCTCAGAAAGAACAAGTGGTTTTAAAAGAGTCCTTCACTTTCAGGAGCAGCACGTCCTCCGACACGGAAAACACTTCTAACCCCGTCCAAATGGTGTCCGGCGTGCTAAATGACATTAGTGCATCGGCTTCAGCTAATACACAAGAACGTAAGGTGTCCTCCCTGAGACTCATCCCCGTCACCATCCCCGACCCTCCCGAGCACCTTAACGACCCCCGGTCCGAGAACCCAGATGACCCTTCACCCCCTCAGCCTTCCGCGCGCACCTCCTCGCTCTCTGTTAGTTTGTTCTCCAAGGGCCCGACGCATCAAGAGACTCCAAACAACATGGCGGAGCTGGAGACGCCGAATCTACCCCCGGCAGGTTTAGCTGCTTCCGAGATGACCAACGATCCTCCTGCAGTTCCACCAAGACCTTCTCCTGCAGAGCTCTTGGTACATTCATGACCATCCCACAGACGAGCGAGAGAAATATTACTAAAACTTCATAAACTTCTTGGTGGCATTAAGGTGGAAAACAGAGCAACACTTTAGCTGTTCAGAAAACACCCCTGAGCCACATCGTGGTTGTAGCCAAAATGTTATCAACATTAGATAAAATACTAACAGACCAATGGACGATTTTGTAAGTGTTTTGATTGACGGCAGCCCTGTTTTTCAGCCAATCTTGCTTCATTTTTGCACACTCCTGCTTGTCAATCCCCAAAAGGCGTCTACCAATTTTCATGCCAATTTGACCGAACACTTTGTTACAGTGGGTTGTCTTTAGCGTGCATGTGGGCCATTTCAAGTCAATACCAAATCAGGGGTTCAATTACATCGCCACCATGTGGTGTATTTGTCAGAAAAATAGCAGTGCTTTAATAATCACGGTTTTGTCAGGGAGCTGGAAAATTCGATTCTAATCCAATCGCAATTTGTATTCACCTTATTTTCCGGACTATAAGGCACACTTTAAATCCTTTCATTTTCTCAAAAATTGACAGTTCGTCTTATTACCCGGTGTGCCAAATGTACGAAATAATTCTGGTTGTGCTTACCTGCCTTGAAGCAATTTTATTTGGTACATGGTGTAATAATAAGTGTGACCAGTAGTTGGTAGTCAGACGTAAGAGATACGTGTAGACTGCAATATGATGCCAGTAAACAACACCAAAACTTTAAATGTTCCACTGATATTAAAGAACATTTACACACGGCACTTAAAAATCTGTTAAAATGTTTTAGCATGACTTTGAACCTGCATAGCTTGATGGATTGTCGGCCCATTAAGGCTACCGTGGTCAGAGATACAAGTATTACTATGGTGTGTGTATATGGGGGGGCATAGCTCGGTTGGTAGAGCGGCCGTGCCAGCAACTTGAGGGTTGCAGGTTCGATTCCCGCTTCCGCCATCCTAGTCATTGCCGTTGTGTCCTTGGGCAAGACACTTTACCCACCTGCTCCCAGTGCCACCCACACTGGTTTAAATGTAAAAATTAGATATTGGGTTTCACTATGTAAAACGCTTTGAGTCACTAGAGAAAAGCGCTATATAAATATAATTCACTAATTTACTGTATAAGGACCGCAAAATGGAACCCATTAGCAGACATATTATCTGTCGTTTTGTTTCACAATACTGTACAAAACCAACTTTTCTTACCTTCTGGTACCAGCTGATGTGTATTTGAGATCGGCATCAGTCCTGAAAATTTGCGCACATCCGCCACTGTAGTCCGTGTCGAGGGCGTAGTCGATAAGCTTCTTCTTTTTCACTATGTTATTGTTATGAGGCATTCACCCTCTGCTGTTGCCATTTCTAATTTAAAGTAGCGAAAAGTTCTAACATGTATCTCGCTATGAAAGCGCTAAAAACTGCCAGTGTAGTGGGTTTTCTGGCTCATCGGTCGTGCGCCTTATAGTCCGGTGCGCCCCATGGTCTAGAAAATACGGTATTATGATTCTGACTTTATACAGAATAGATTTTTAAAAATACCTTTTTTAGGCCGTCTCTGCGTTTACTTGAGCTCACCTAAAGAAAACAAGAGCTATTGTAAATTGTTTTGAAAATGTATTATGATTTTAATACACCAAATAATTAGGGCTATCTATGAATCAAATTAAATTAATCACATTTTGTCTGTAGTTAATATATTTATTGTGATTAAACCGTTATTAATTGGGATTAAAATGTGCGCAAAAAAAAGAAATAATGCCGTTCAAGGAAATTTTTGATTAATCGGGATTAAGGATGTCCATCCATCCATTTCCTACCGCTTATTCCCTTTGGAGTCGCGGGAGTCGGTATCAAATCTCACAGTACAGTATTGTCACGGTATGATATTCCTGTGATATGTGTACAAAAACAAAAGCTTGGTAAAAATGCCATGGCGTGTAAAATTAGGTGTCAGGAATGTTTAGGACGTTCCACGTCCCAAGAGCTAGCTTCTGTAGCCGAGGATCGGACCGCCAAGTGCCCTGCCTTCGGCTGCCGCCCAGCTCACAATGCACCCGACCTCAATGGCCCCTCCTATGAGTGGTGAGCCCATTGGAGGGATGACCCACGTTGCCTCTTCGGGCTGTGCCCGGCCGGGCCCCATGGGAACAGGCCCGACCACCAGGCGCTCGCCATCGTGCCCCAACTCCGGGCCTGGCTCCAGAGCGGGGCCCCGGTGACCCACGTCCGGGCGAGGGAAATCTGGGTTCATTTCGTTGTAATTCCATAGAAGTCTTTGAGCTGCTCTTTGTCTGATCACTCACCTAGGACCTGTTTGTCTTGGGAGACCCTACCAGGGGGCATGAAAACCCCCAGACAACATAGCTCCTAGGATCATTGGGACACGCAAACTCCTCTACCACGGTAAGGTAGCAGCTCAGAGAGGAGAGGAGCCTGAGCTAGTGCGCGAGGTAGAGAAGTTCCGGCTGGATATAGTCGGACTCACCTCGACGCACAGCAAGGGCTCTGGAACCAGTTCTCTCGAGAGGGACTGGACCCTCTTCCACTCTGGCGTTGCCGGCAGTGAGAGGCGACGGGCTGGGGTGGCAATTCTGGTTTCCCCCCGCCTCAAAGCCTGTACGTTTGAGTTCAACCCAGTGGACGAGAGGGTAGCTTCCCTTCGCCTTCGGGTGGGGGGACGGGTCCTGACTGTTGTTTGTGCTTACGCACCAAACAGCAGTTCAGAATACCCACCCTTTTTGGGTACACTCGAGGGAGTACTGGAAAGTGCTCCTCCGGGTGATTCCCTTGTCCTACTGGGAGACTTCAACGCTCATGTTGGCAACGACAGTGAAACCTGGAGAGGCGTGATTGGGAAGAATGGTCGCCCGGATCTAAACCCGAGTGGTGTTTTGTTATTGGACTTTTGTGCTCGTCACAGTTTGTCGATAACAAACACCATGTTCAAACATAAGGGTGTCCATATGTGCACTTGGCACCAGGACACCCTAGGCCGCAGTTCCATGATCGACTTTGTAGTTGTGTCATCGGATTTGCGGCCTTATGTTTTGGACACTCGGGTGAAGAGAGGGGCGGAGCTTTCTACCGATCACCACCTGGTGGTGAGTTGGCTGCGATGGTGGGGGAGGATGCCGGACAGACCTGGCAGGCCCAAGCGCATTGTGAGGGTCTGCTGGGAACGTCTGGCAGAGTCTCCTGTCAGAGAGAGTTTCAATTCACACCTCCGGGAGAACTTTGAACATGTCACGAGTGAGGTGCGGGACATTGAGTCCGAGTGGACCATGTTCCGAACCTCTATTGTCGAGGCGGCTGATTGGAGCTGTGGCCGCAAGGTTGTTGGTGCCTGTCGTGGCGGTAATCCCAGAACCCGTTGGTGGACACCAGCAGTGAGGGATGCCGTCAAGCTGAAGAAGGAGTCCTATCGGGTTCTTTTGGCTCATAGGACTCCGGAGGCAGTGGGCGGGTACCGACGGGCCAAGCGGTGTGCAGCTTTAGCGGTCGCGGAGGCAAAAACTCGGACATGGGAAGAGTTCGGGGAAGCCATGGAAAACGACTTCCGGACGGCTTCGAAGCGATTCTGGACCACCGTCCGCCGCCTCAGGAAGGGGAAGCAGTGCACTATCAACACCGTGTATGGTGCGGATGGTGTTCTGCTGACTTCGACTGCGGATGTTGTGGATCGGTGGAGGGAATACTTCGAAGACCTCCTCAATCCCACCAACACGTCTTTCTTTGAGGAAGCGGTGCCTGGGGAACCTGTAGTGGACTCTCCTATTTCTGGGGCTGAGGTCGCTGAGGTAGTTAAAAAGCTCCTCGGCGGCAAGGCCCCGGGGGTGGATGAGATCCGCCCGGAGTTCCTTAAGGCTCTGGATGCTGTGGGGCTGTCTTGGTTGACAAGACTCTGCAGCATCGCGTGGACATCGGGGGCGGTACCTCTGGATTGGCAGACCGGGGTGGTGGTCCCTCTCTTTAAGAAGGGGGACCGGAGGGTGTGTTCCAACTATCGTGGGATCACACTCCTCAGCCTTCCCGGTA
Organism: Nerophis ophidion; assembly: GCF_033978795.1. Taxonomy (NCBI): domain Eukaryota; kingdom Metazoa; phylum Chordata; class Actinopteri; order Syngnathiformes; family Syngnathidae; genus Nerophis; species Nerophis ophidion. The sequence goes on from NC_084611.1 coordinate 81,320,790, forward strand.
AGGTTTATTCAGGTGTACTGGAGAGGAGGCTTCGCCGGATAGTCGAACCTCGGATTCAGGAGGAACAGTGTGGTTTTCGTCCTGGTCGTGGAACTGTGGACCAGCTCTATACTCTCGGCAGGGTTCTTGAGGGTGCATGGGAGTTTGCCCAACCAGTCTACATGTGCTTTGTGGACTTGGAGAAGGCATTCGACCGTGTCCCTCGGGAAGTCCTGTGGGGAGTGCTCAGAGAGTATGGGGTATCGGAATGTCTTATTGTGGCAGTCCGCTCCCTGTATGATCAGTGTCAGAGCTTGGTCCGCATTGCTGGCAGTAAGTCGGACACGTTTCCAGTGAAGGTTGGACTCCGCCAAGGCTGTCCTTTGTCACCGATTCTGTCCATAACTTTTATGGACAGAATTTCTAGGCGCAGCCAAGGCGTTGAGGGGTTCCGGTTTGGTGGCCACGGGATTAGGTCTCTGCTTTTTGCAGATGATGTAGTCCTGATGGCTTCATCTGGCCGGGATCTTCAGCTCTCACTGGATCGGTTCGCAGCCGAGTGTGAAGCGACCGGAATGAGAATCAGCACCTCCAAGTCCGAGTCCATGGTTCTCGCCCGGAAAAGGGTGGACTGCCATCTCCGGGTTGGGGAGGAGACCCTGCCCCAAGTGGAGGAGTTCAAGTACCTAGGAGTCTTGTTCACGAGTGGGGGAAGAGTGGATCGTGAGATCGACAGGCGGATCGGTGCGGCGTCTTCAGTAATGCGGACGTTGTATCGATCCGTTGTGGTGAAGAAGGAGCTGAGCCGGAAGGCAAAGCTCTCAATTTACTGGTCGATCTACGTTCCCATCCTCACCTATGGTCATGAGCTTTGGGTCATGACCGAAAGGATAAGATCACGGGTACAAGCGGCCGAAATGAGTTTCCTCCGCCGGGTGGCGGGGCTCTCCCTTAGAGATAGGGTGAGAAGCTCTGCCATCCGGGAGGAGCTCAACGTAAAGCCGCTGCTCCTCCACATCGAGAGGAGCCAGATGAGGTGGTTCGGGCATTTGGTCAGGATGCCACCCGAACGCCTCCCTAGGGATGTGTTTAGGGCACGTCCAGCTGGTAGGAGGCCACGGGGAAGACCCAGGACACGTTGGAAAGACTATGTCTCTCGGCTGGCCTGGGAACGCCTCGGGATCCCCCGGGAAGAGCTAGACGAAGTGGCTGGAGATAGGGAAGTCTGGGCTTCCCTGCTTAGGCTGCTGCCCCCGCGACCCGACCTCGGATAAGCGGAAGATGATGGATGGATGGATGGATGAATGTTTAGGATAAACACGCTTACAGTAATTGATGTTAAAATGTTTTAATAATATTTTTTGATACAAACAAAACATTTTTGGTCCAGGAATGCAGGAACCTCTAAAGTTCCAAGCATTTTTTTTAATTGAGTAACTTACAGTTGATTTCTTTGAAGTAACAATATGAACATCAAGTGTAGAATAATAATGTATACTTTAATGTCTTTCCGCTTTTAAATTATGTGCTCTTTAAAGTTTCAAATGTTTTCACACATTTTCCCCTTTTTGTGTGCAGCGCTTCACAAACACAAGTTAGCTTACACCAAAAAATGTGTACATACAGTAACTACATGTTGTGTGTTGCTCTTTGTTGTTTCTTTCCAAGTCTTGATGCCGCCATTCAAGCAAGTTGACTAACTTTGATTTTTCTTCATGTGTGAGCAGCCCAATTTTATACATGAATGTGTACCTGTGTGAATGTCAGTGGAAAGTACACTAGTATGTGGACAAAAGTATCGGTCACATGTCCTTGGAGTCTGCTTATTAGCACCAAATGAGAGAAAATCTGTCATCTCTCTCACTTGTTTTAGAAAATAGGCACTGCTCTTTGTGACGTATTTGTCTTCAATCAATCGACAATCAATCAATGTTTACTTATACGGCCCTAAATTACGAGTGTCTCAAAGGGGTTCACAAAAAAAAAAAAAGAATAAACATTAGGCGTCGCTACACGTTTCAAATCAATGCCTTGAGCTTTATCCCTTAATTTGATCATTTTGTTTGTCTTCAAGCTACGGTAGCATACACTGTCCAAAAAAAAAATACCAGGATTTCACATTATTTTACAGTAAAATACTATAATGAAAATTTTCTGTGTCCTTCCAACAAATAACTGTAAAAAATTATGGTAAATTTTACAGTAAAGTACTGTGAATGTTACTGTTAAAATAATGCAATTGTTATGGAGTAATGAATAATGAAAATGTTTACAGTGGCTGTGAGTGCAATTTTAGCGGTGTAGCTCAGTTGGTAGAGCAGCCGTGCCAGCAACTTGAGGGTCCCAGGTTCGATCCCCGCTTCCACTATCCAAGTCACTGCCGTTGTGTCCTTGGGCAAGATACTTTACCCACCTCCTCCCGGTGCTACCCGCACTGGTTTAAATGTAACTTAGATATTGGGTTTAACTATGCAAAAGCGCTTTGAGTTACTATAGAAAAGCGCTATTTAAATATACCGTATTTTTCGCACTAAAAGTCGCAATTTTTTTTTTCAAAATTTGGCCAGGGGTGCGACTTATACTCAGGAGCGACTTATGTGTGAAATTATTAACACATTACACATTAAAATATCAAATAATATTATTTAGCTCATTTACGTAAGAGACTAGACCATGGGTGTCAAACTCTGGCCCGCCGTGTAATTTAATTTGGCCCTTGAGGCAATATCAAATTAACATTATAGCTGGCCCACCGTTATTACACAGCAGCGGTGCCGCTGTAACACCGCAATTTCTCACACTTGCCGATCCTCCCGAAGTTCAGTGCCCCTCCCGAAAATCTCCCGGGGCAAGCATTCTCCCGATTTCCACCCGGACAACAATATTGAGGGCGTGCCTTCAAGGCACTGCCTTTAGTAGTCTCTACAACCTGTCGTCACGTCCGCATTTCCTCCATACAAACAGCATGCAGGCCCACTCGCATAATATATGCGGCTATTACACACACATAAGTGAATGCAAAGCATACTTGGTCAACAGCCATACAGGTCACACTGAGGGTGACCGTATAAACAACTTTAACACTGTTACAAACATGCGCCACACTGTGAACTCACACCAAACAAGAATGACAAACACATTTCGGGAGAACATCCGCACTGTAACATATTATAAACACAACAGAACGAATACCCAGAACCCCTTGCAGCACTAACTCTTTCGGGACGCTACAATATATATTGATATTTACCTCAGAAGGCTGCAAATAGAAAAGAGGCATTCAATTTGTATTTAAATTTTATTTGATATGCCATTGATATTTTTTAATTATTATTATTATTATTATTTGAAACTCGATTTTGCATGTCACTATAAAGTTATATAAGCCTTGCTTGTTCATTGTTCAATGCAAAAGTTGTTTGGGTCCCTATTAAAAGGTTACTTTGTTCAGTTTTAAATTTTGGCCCACTCTGTATTTGAGTTTGACACCCCTGGACTAGACGTATAAGATTTCATGGGATTTATCGATTAGGAGTGACAGATTGTTTGGTAAACGTATAGCATGTTCTATATGTTATATGGTAGTAAGAGTGACTCTTACCATAATATGTTACGTTAACATAGGAGGCACCTTCTCAGTTGGTTATTTATGCGTCATATAACGTACACTTATTCAGCCTGTTGTTCACTATTCTTTATTTATTTTAAATTGCCTTTCAAATGTCTATTCTTGGTGTTTGGTTTTATCAAATACATTTCCCTAAAAAAATAGACTTACATCCCAGTGCGACTTATATATGTTTTTTCCCTTCTTTATTAAGCATTTTCGGCAGGTGCGACTTATACTCCGGAGCGACTTATAGAACAGGCATTCTCAAACTGTGGTGCGCCGAAGGAAATCACTAAGATAAATATTTAAACACAGTGTTACTGTTCAAGATGTGTAGTGTTAGAGTGGCCAAAATGCTAAATGTGTTTGTTAAATAAAACCTCTGCCTTCCTTTTAATGAATACTTAGGCCTAATATGTTACTGTATTTTACTGTTGGTCATTATGGTGGTACTTGGAGAGTCTTTTTCTGAGGTGGTTCGCAGCGAAAAAGTTCTGATGACCGCTGATTTAGAGGGATGTTTCACGTCGCCTCTTGTGTCCGTACATTGCATTGTCGGCCCTCCACTGAGCTTGGACTAACAGAGCCTTTTCCATCCACAGCATTGATTAACGAAGACGTGCTGCAGCCTCATGACGCTTCACCGCGTTACTTCCACACTCATCCTCTGTGACGGTGCTGCTAACGAGCAATAACGCCACTAAGCTCTCTCCTCTCCCTCCCTCCAACGCCAGGGGCCTTTCTCCCCTGACTCCGCAGCACGCCACTACCCCTTCCTCAGCCACAGCTCAGAATCCCTCGAGTACCTGTCAGGCCTAATGTCCAAGGCCCTGTCGCCCAGCCCGTACATTGCCAGCGGAGCCGACGCCGCCTCGGCCTCCGTCAGCGGCTGCGCGTCCCCCGTGACGGTGTCGGCTCTCAGCCACTACTCCTCCTCCACGGCGGGCCTGCTGGACGAGCTGCAGATTTTAAGCCTGGACTCGCCCGGCGATTCGCCCACGCCGTCGCCCACCCTCAGCCATGTCTCCGCTGCTGTTGCTGCCGCTGGCCTCGATGATGCGCTAACAGCCGCCGCAACAGCCACTGTCACTAACGTAATTATCCCAGCAAGTCACCGCTGTAACACACACTTATGCCAAAACTGACGTTCGGACGTTCACCGAAAAATCTGCGGCTAACCGATCTTTCTTAGCCACCTGCCTGATTCCAGAGTTTAACCCCCCACTCTGTCATTTCACGCCTCTGCACTTTCTTGCTGAGCTTCTTTGTGTTCTCTCGCTTTTTTAATGAACTCCCAACACTCTTCCAATACTCCCTTAGTTGCATTTCAGTGCTATCAAGTGTGCAGCGTCATATAGCATTGTGCTGCAGCTAAGAAGCAAACCCGTTTTTTCACAACTTCAAAGGCCTGCAGATCATGCTAACTCATTGGCACGGTCTCACAGCCGTGCAGTAAGGGCAAACTTCAATAGACTTGACATTCACATGCAGTTACACAATGTGTATTATTAGGGGTGAACCAAAATATCAGTTCACATCCAAATCATGATTGTTATTAATCTCGACTTGAAATCCATTCAAAATTTTAAATAAATCAATTTGAAAAATAATTAATTAAAAAAATAATATATATTTCAATTTTGTATTATTTATTTTTCAAAAAAAAAAAAAAATATATATATATATATATATATGTGTTTTATAAATATATATATATTTATATATATATATATATGTGTTTTTTAAATATATATATATATATATATATACATGTATATTTGAATATATATGTATGTATGTGTGTGTGTATATATATATATACATACATATACGTACTTATGTATATATGTATGTATACATACATATAGATGTATAATTTGTACACACATACATACATATGTATGTATATATTCATATGTATGTATGTATATGTATATATTCGTATGCATGTATGTATATGTATACATATGTATGTATATATTCGTATGTATGTATGTATATGTAAACATATGTATGTATATATACATATGTATGTATATGTATATATACATATGTATGTATATGTATAAATACGTATGTATGTATGTATATATACGTATGTATGTATGTATACGTATGTATGTATATATACATATGTATGTATATGTATAAATACGTATGTATGTATGTATATATACGTATGTATGTATGTATACGTATGTATGTATGTATATATACGTATGTATGTATATGTGTGTATACGTATGTATGTATATGTATATATACATATAGGTACATATGTATATATATACATATGTATATATGTATATATACATATGTATATATGTATATATACATATGTATGTATATATGTATATATACATATGTATGTATATATGCATATATACATATGTATGTATATATGCATCTATACATATGTATGTATAGATGCATATATACATATGTAGATATACATATGTATATATACATATGTATGTATATATACACATGTATGTATATATGCATATATACATATGTATATATACATATGTATGTATATATACATATGTATGTATATATATATGTGTATATACGTATGCATGTAAATATATGTACATATACATATATATGTATGTATATATATATATATTTATATATATATATATATATATATATATATATATGTGTGTGTGTGTGTATATGTATATATACATATTTATGCATATATTTACATATGTATGTATATATGCATATGTATATATATGAGGGCTGGGCAACGATTAAAAATTTTAATCGAAGTTAATCGCACTATTTCTCTGATTAATCGCGATTAACTGCATTGTATACGCAAAGCCCAATAATGAATTCAAAAGTAGTGTGTAGTGCACCTTTATTGGAATATTCTCCCACATGAACAAAAGCGCCAAAACATTTGTTGTGCAAACACAATTTAAATCAGTCCTTGTTAAACAGTAGCAGTTAAATAGCATATTTTATGAAAATCAACTCAAAAAATGTAAATACAAACATTTAAGCTTATTTCCACTGCCAGGGTATTTAAGTTATCCTGTTTGTTATGGAAAATAAATATAATTTACATACAAATCTCTGAGCCACAATCATAACATCTGAACAGGCAATTTCTGAGGTAACAGCAGAAATCTTTTTTTATCAGGGATCTTATGTTTAAAAAAAACCTATATTATAGGTAGTGGGCTGTTTTAGGGAATTTTTGATCAAATTATCCGTAGTCGCAATATTAATAATGTTGTGTTTATTCTGCGTAGTGCACTTAAAATAATTATGACCATATCTAGGAATTGCTATGATGGGAATTTTCCGATTGTTTGCTTGGTGCTTTGATAAACTGAATGCATCATATACATCAATCAATCAATCAATCAATCAATGTTTACTTATATAGCCCTAAATCACTAGTGTCTCAAAGGGCTGCACAAACCACTACGACATCCTCGGTAGGCCCACACAAGGGCAAGGAAAACTCACACCCAGTGGGACATCGGTGACAATAATGACCTTGTGGGACGTCGGTGACAATGATGACTATGAGAACCTTGGATAGGAGGAAAGCAATGGATGTTGAGCGGGTCTAACATAATACTGTGAAAGTTCAATCCATAATGGATCCAACACAGTCGCGAGAGTCCAGTCCAAAGCGGATCCAACACAGCAGCGAGAGTCCCGTTCACAGCGGAGCCAGCAGGAAACCATCCCAAGCGGAGGCGGATCAGCAGCGCAGAGATGTCCCCAGCCGATACACAGGCAAGCAGTATATGGCCACCGGATCGGACCGGACCCCCTCCACAAGGGAGAGTGGGACATAGGAGAAAAAGAAAAGAAACGGCAGATCAACTGGTCTAAAAAGGGAGTCTATTTAAAGGCTAGAGTATACAAATGAGTTTTAAGGTGAGACTTTAATGCTTCTACTGTGGTAGCATCTCTGGAGGGCATTCCAGAGTACTGGAGCCCGAAATGAAAACGCTCTATAGTCCGCAGACTCTTTTTGGGCTTTGGGAATCACTAATAAGGCGGAGTCCTTTGAACGCAGATTTCTTGCCGGGACATATGGTACAATACAATCGGCAAGATAGGATGGAGTTAGACCGTGTAGTATTTTATACGTAAGTAGTAAAACCTTAAAGTCACATCTTAAGTGCACAGGAAGCCAGTGCAGGTGAGCCAGTACAGGCGTAATGTGATCAAACTTTCTTGTTCTTGTCAAAAGTCTAGTAGCCGCATTTTGTACCAACTGTAATCTTTTAATGCTAGACATGGGGAGACCCGAAAATAATACGTTACAGTAGTCGAGGCGAGACGTAACAAACGCATGGATAATGATCTCAGCGTCTTTAGTGGACAGAATGGAGCGAATTTTAGCGATATTACGGAGATGAAAGAAGGCCGTTTTAGTAACGCTTTTAATGTGTGCCTCAAAGGAGAGAGTTGGGTCGAAGATAACACCCAGATTCTTTACCGTGTCGCCTTGTTTAATTGTTTGGTTGTGAAATGTTAGAGTTGTATTATTAAATAGAGGTCAGTGTCTAGCAGGACCGATAATCAGCATTTCCGTTTTTTTGGCGTTGAGTTGCAAAAAGTTAGCGGACATCCATTGTTTAATTTCTTTAAGACACGCCTCCAGCTGACTACAATCCGGCGTGTTGGTCAGCTTTAGGGGCATGTAGAGTTGGGTGTCATCAGCATAACAGTGAAAGCTAACACCGTATTTGCGTATGATGTCACCTAGCGGCAGCATGTAGATGCTGAAGAGTGCAGGGCCAAGGACCGAACCCTGGGGAACTCCACACGTTACCTTGACGTAGTCCGAGGTCACATGGTTATGGGAGACACACTGCATCCTATCAGTAAGATAAGAGTTAAACCAAGACAGGGCTAAGTCTGACATACCAATTCGTGTTTTGATACGTTTTAATAAAATATTATGATCGACGGTATCGAAAGCAGTGCTAAGATCGAGGAGCAGCAACATAGATGACGCATCAGAATCCATCGTTAGCAATAGATCATTAGTCATTTTTGCGAGGGCTGTCTCCGTTGAGTGATTTGCCCTGAAACCGGATTGAAAGGCTTCACATAGATTGTCAGACGCTAAGTGTTCATTTAACTGCTCCGCAACAATTTTTTCGAGGATTTTTGAAATAAAGGGAAGGTGAGACACCGGTCGTTAGTTTACCATGAGGTCAGGATCGAGGTTAGGTCTTTTAAGAAGAGGATGAATAACCGCTTTTTTGAATGCTAGGGGAACAGTGCCCGAGGAAAGTGATACGTTTATAATATTTAGCACTGATGGACCTAATAATACAAAGAGCTCCTTGATCAGTTTCCCAGGAATAGGGTCAAGTAAACATGTTGTTTGTTTTATTCCATTTACACGTTGTAACAATTCCTCTAATGTTATTTCCTCAAAACGAGAGAAACTATTTTGGAGGGCAGTATCCGCCGTATATACCATCGTGTCAGTGTTAATAGAACCCAGTTGAAGCTGGGACGCATTGTCTTTAATCTCCTTTCTAATGACTTCAATTTTCTTACTAAAGAATTGCATAAAGTCAACAGCTGAGTCTTGGAGCTAATGGAAGGAGTCCCTTGTTGGGTTAGCGATGCTACCGTACTAAACAAAAATTTAGGATAGTTTTTATTACAATGGATGAGATTTGAGTAATATTTAGTTTTAGCTAAGGTAAGCATGCGTTTATAAGTTATTAAACCATATTGTGATGTTATGAGCCAGGGAATAAAAGAACTACCCTACCCAGCATGCAACAGGAGTGACGAGCATGCGCGGTAGCCCGGTATAGGTTGTGTCGCCATGACGGCATCTTGTATGTTGTGATATGCACGCTCTGAAAGCAAACGTTAAGAACTCAGCCAACACTCCTCGTCTGCATTATTGATAAATAGACAGACAACACATATACTCCGCTGCTTCACAGGCCGCTGGATGTAGCCAACAAAGTATTCCCATGCTAGCTAGCCGGTCTAGCAAGCACGCGTCATTCAGTCCAAAACGGCCCGATCTATCCACATCCAGAATTGTCTGGCGGTCGTAAGTGATCCCGGAGTGACCACGCTGTAAGCCAGCCATGAAATTTGCAGAATTGTCCGGTATTTTGGCCAAATGTTCCATCTTTAGCAAGAGCCCCTCGACGCCGGGCGACGCAATCTTGTTAGGAAAAGGCGTTAACAAAATAAAAGCATGTAAACAACATACGCAAATTTGCGATAAAATTATTGTCGGCGTTAATAGATTGATGAGTTAACTCATAATTAGCGCATTAATTTGCCCACCCCTAATATATACATATGTATATGTATATATACGTATGTATATATGTATATATACGTATGTATGTATATGTATATATACATATGTATGTATATGTATATATAAGTATGTATGTATATATACATATGTATGTATATATGTATATATGTATGTATATATGTATGTATGTATATATGTATATATACATATGTATGTATATATGTATATATACGTATGTATGTATATATGTATATATACGTATGTATGTATATATGTATATATACGTATGTATGGATGTATATATACGTATGTATGGATGTATATGTATATATACGTATGTATGGATGTATATGTATATATACGTATGTATGGATGTATATGTATATATACTTATGTATGTATGTATGTATGTATATGTATATATGTATGTATGTATATATACATATGTATGGATGTATATGTATATATGCTTATGTATGTATATATATATGTATGTATATATACACATATATGTATATAGATACATATGTATGTATATATATGTATGTATATATATATATGTATGTATATATATGTATATATGTATATATACATATGTATGTATATATATGTATATATACATATGTATGTGTATATATGTATATATACACATATGTATGTATATATGCGTACGTATGTATGTATGTATATATACATATGTATGTATGTATATATACGTCCGTATGTATGTATGTATATATATATACATATGTATGTATGTATATATACGTATGTATGTATATATACGTATGTATGTATATATACGTATGTATGTATATATACGTATGTATGTATATATACGTATGTATGTATATATACGTATTTATGTATGTATATATATACATATGGATGTATGTATGTATACATATCTATGTATGTATATGTATATACATATGTATGTATATGTATATATACATATGTATGTATATGTATATATACATATGTATGTACATGCATATATACATATGTTTGTATATGTATATATACATATGTATGTATGTATATATATGTATGTATATATACGTATGTATGTATATATACGTATTTATGTGTGTATATATACGTATTTATGTATGTATATATACATATGTATGTATGTATACATATGTATGTATGTATATATACATATGTATGTATGTATATATACATATGTATGTATATGTATATATACATATGTTTGTATATGTATATATACATATGTTTGTATATGTATATATACATATGTATGTATATATGCATATGTATGTATGTGTATGCATATATATGTATGTGTATGCATATATACATATGTATGTGTATGTATATATACATATGTATGTGTATGTATATATACATATGTATGTGTATGTATATATATGTATGTATATATATATATATGTATGTATGTGTATGTATATATACATATCTATGTATGTGTATGTATATATACATATGTATGTATGTGTATGTATATATACATATGTATGTATGTGTATGTATATATACATATGTATGTATGTGTATGTATATGTGTATATATACATATGTATATATATATATATATGTGTATATGTATATATGTATATATGTATATATATATATGTATATATGTATATATGTATATATATATATATATATATATATATATATGTATATATATATATATATATATATATATATGTATATATGTATATGTATATATATATATATATATATATATATATATATATATATATATATACATACAGTACAGGCCAGAAGCTTGGACACAACTTCTCATTCAACGTGTTCTTTATTTCCATGACTATTTACATTGTAGATTGTCACTGAATTTGTCAAAACAATGAATGAACACATGTGGAGTTATGTACTGAACAAAAAAGGTGAAATAACTGAAAACATGTTTTGTATTTTAGTTTCTTTAAAATAGCCACACTTTGCTCTGATTACTGCATTGCACACTCTTGGCATTCTCGATGAGCTTCAAGAGGTAGTTCCCTGAAATGGTTTTCACTTCACAGCTGTGCTTGATTTTTTTTTTTTTTCCATGTCACAAACGTCTCCATCTGTGTACTTACTACTTCTACCGGGTAGAACAGGGAGACTGTTGTTTAGATTGAGCACTGCTGCCATCTAGCTGCAAGCTTGTGTATCGTTCTAACATGAATACTAGAGTATAGCCACAATTAATGGACATCTTCCCTGCTGCTTGCGACCAAACCCAGTGGGCCTCGGCCCATTTTTTGTGAAACACTGATGTGGCGTTCGTACCCATTAATGGCCTCCTCCCAAATGAAATGCATGGTACTCTCTGCAGTTGAGTGCCAACGCAAGGCTACCATCATGATTGACACCTGCCGCCTTCATTTAGTGTTACTTATTTGCAGGGTCTTACAACAGCAGACATGAATAGACCTACAGTGGGTAAGGTTGTGTTTTTGCCTCATTCCTGTGAGAATCCTGCGTGTGACTGAAGCATTAAGGAGCAGGACTATCCAGGGCTAACTCCAGTGTGTTCAAACAACCATTTCTTTCTCTTTCGGACTTATCAGGTCTTAAATGCATCTTTCAAGCAGTTAAGTGAGGGATGTGGCGAAAACTAACCCAGGCAGACTGTGAACGTGGAAGTATGGATTGGTACTCTCTGCAGTTGAGTACCAGAGCAAGGCTGTCACCCTTTAGTGAGCGAATGATTGACAGCCTCTGTCCTCATTCGCAATGAACAGCATTAGGATCCTTTACTGTTTTTTTCTACTTTTTGTTGCCCCTCTCGTTATCAAACTTCCTGTTTTGTTGTTTAAAATAACGTGTCAATGTCTCCTGTTGGATGGAAGAGTTTTCCCTTTTGTGTGACTGATTAGTGGTAACCGAACTAATGAAACTGTGTTTACTGTTTTGAAGTGTCCCTCTCTAACTGTCCTCACGTGCAGATTCTCACCTGATTAATCATGAGATTTACTCAAGAACCACATTGTGTCATTTTTGTCTTCCTGATTGTGTTTCCGGCTCACTCCCTCAGGGCCAGGTGCTGTCCCACGCCATGAACGGAGGCACCGGTCACGCCCAGAGACCCCTCTCCCCGCCGTCTTACCCGCCTCCGCCCGCCTCACTCCGCACGGGCCCCCTGAGACCGAGTCGAAGCTCAGGTGAGCTCACTTAGCGTGAAAACGATTGAACCTGGTAACCTGAGGACTCCTCTCTTGTTGGCTTTTAGAAGGCAGCGAGTCGTTCACCCGAGAGTCGATGGTGCCGGGCCTCACCAGCGTCAGCCACACCGTGCCCCTCGCCCGCTTCTCGGAGGAAGAGAAGAAAGTGTCCGTCATCAAAGCCCACCCATTATGAAGGCATCGGACCCGTGGATGAGTCCGGCATCCCTATCGCCATCCGCACGGTGAGTTTCACACGCCAGGACAGCTCGTTATGTAAAAGTTCAGTTAAAGCAGGGGTGTCCAAACTAACGCGGCCCACCGGCATCTTAAATTTGGCCCACTAGACAGCACGAGTCCAATAAGGACTGCACAAGTGATTTAATTGAATATACAAATAGTCAGTGGTCTGATAGCTACTGTCTAGCGGCCAACAAAAGTAACTCAAGTCAGTGGCCATTAATTGTACATTGATGTGAATTTGTGCACAGCATTTATCTATATGACTCAATCCAAACAACCTTCCCTAGTCATTGTGCAGAAGAAAAAAAATCAACCAGCACTAATATTCAACAAACATATCACACAGAACACATCCTGCTCATTGAAATGTGTGGATATTATTAAAAAAAACGTCCAATAAGCAGTAAAAAAAACAAAAAACTACACCCATCCATTGAAAGGGATGATGGGAAAACTTTAAAAACTCTCTCCACACCTCTCCATGTTTGGCGCATTTTAGCAACTTAATATTTCTGATTTGAAAAATGTATAAAGAGGTAGTCCATGGAAGTAAACAAGGTAGGAGTTGAATTTTCAGATAATCTTAATAACCATCCATCCATTTTCTACCGCTTATTCCCTTTTGGGGTCGCGGGGGGCGCTGGCGCCTATCTCAGCTACAATCGGGCGGAAGGCGGGGTACACCCTGGACAAGTCGCCCCCTCATCGCAGGGCCAACCCAGATAGACAGACCGCATTCACACTCACATTCACACACTAGGGCCAATTTAGTGTTGCCAATCAACCTATCCTCTTAATAACCAGTTATGATAATTCTCAATTATGTATCCATCTATTTCCTACCGCTTGTCCCTTTTGGGATCACGGGGGTTGCTGGAGCCTATCCATTATTTTATAATTCAATGTAATTTTATATATATATATATATATGTGTGTGTGTGTGCCTACCGAGGATGTCGTAGTGGTTTGTGCAGCCCTTTGAGACACTAGTGATTTAGGGCTATATAAATAAACATTGATTGATTTATATATATATATATATATATATATATATATATATATATATATATATATATATATATATATATATATATATACACACACACATATATATATAGTTACTTTGCTTGCTTTTAAGTATTGTTTTAAGCCCAATGTGGTACCCCAGTTAAAAAGTTTGGACACTCCTAAGTTAAAGGGTCCTATGTAGGAGGAATAATTAGCATATTTAATCTCACCTCCTCTCCATGTCTCAGCAATTAGTTCTGTGCTATAGGTGATTAAGCAAATTACTCTAATAGCTAATAAGTCATCTCATTAATTTATTTATTTTTAGTGTTGTCAAATGATTACAGTGAATTCTGGGCTACAGAGCCACCGGTAAAAAAAAAAGCCGCACCCACCAAATTTTTGATTAAATATTTTTACATATTAGTCGCACCACAGATACCTACCGGTGCGAAAGATTTTGTAAAAATTTCACATACCTTAAATGTCTCCAAAAGGCGCCTTACACACAACAGAAAAATGGCTGATCCAACAAAACAGAAGTCAATGTCATGGTGCTACTGAGGCTAGCTCTACAACCAGCTAAACAGATTCAATAACTCCACGGTTATGTTTCAGTGAATTTGTGAACCTGAAGAAATACAAAAAGAATGCCATTGTAAGTTAACAATACTAACACAGACACTTAAACACGTTAGCATATTAGCTAATGCTAACTACACTAGATAAATTACGTTACGATAGCACGTACGAATATGCATGAAAACAGTCCTACAGACATCACACATGGGACAGTTTCATAAGAACAGTTTGTTTTAGTTACATTGTAAAACGCTATAGACAAATACAGCATTAGACGAGACAGGATATACTTCTGGTTCCAGGCGCAAAACAGGACGTACATTTTCAACCAGAAGCACCTGCCGTGAGCAAACCCGTCCAAAAGTTGGGGCTTTAGTAAAAACAATAACACATTTTTTTCAAGTTTGTCTGTGTTTCATTTGTTGACTACAAAACATTATGGTCGTTAGCGAAGAGAAAACCATAAATTAGCTGCACCGTATTATAAAGCGTAGTAACAAATTGGGAAAATACAGTAAAGTTTTATAATCAGATTAAACAGAGTCAATTACTTCTCACTTAACCTGGATTGACCTGGCCACTAACTGATATAGGATATCAGCGGACAAACAAGTCAATCAATCAATCAATGTTTATTTATATAACCCCAAATCACAAATGTCTCAAAGGACTGCACAAATCATTACGACTACAACATCCTCGGAAGAACCCACAAAAGGGCAAGGAAAACTCACACCCAGTGGGCAGGGAGAATTCACATGCAGTGGGACGCCAGTGACAATGCTGACTATGAGAAACCTTGGAGAGGACCTCAGATGTGGGCAACCCCCCCCCCTCTAGGGGACCGAAAGCAATGGATGTCGAGCGGGGCTAACATGATACTGTGAAAGTTCAATCCATAGTGGCTCCAACACAGCCGCGAGAGTTCAGTTCAAGCGGATCCAAGACAGCAGCGAGAGTCCCGTCCACAGGAGACCATCTCAAGCGGAGGCGGATCAGCAGCGTAGAGATGTCCCCAACCGATACAGGCGAGCGGTCCATCCTGGGTCCCGACGAGCGGTCCATCCTGGGTCTCGACTCTGGACAGCCAGTACTTCATCCATGGTCATCGGACCGGACCCCCTCCACAAGGGAGGGGGGGGACATAGGAGAAAGAAAAGAAGCGGCAGATCAACTGGTCTAAAAAGGAGGTCTATTTAAAGGCTAGAGTATACGGATGAGTTTTAAGGTGAGACTTAAATGCTTCTACGTAACGGATAATATCGGCTTGCATCAAAAATATCCGATATAAGCAGTCCTGCAGCATGTTTACTTGTGTAAATCTCAGACAGTTACCATCTAAATGTCCTCCATTAAACACACAAGGTTAGACTTTACTTCTATTCAGTCAAGTCATTTGCAAAAGGTAAACATGGTAGGCTATAGGCTCCTAGGAGGTAGCAGATACACTACAGCTAAGCAAACAATAGCACACATGCTAGAGATACGCAGCAAGTGTCCTTCGTTGAACAATATTGCAGTCTAAAGCAGCACTATTTTCAATACAAACAAGTTTCAAATAAGTATAGTTGCATATTTCTCCAAGGTAAGACGTGTTTTAGAAAGTATCCAGTCACAAACGTGCCCCTATCATGAATTGTTCTGGCAAAAAAAACCGCATAAGTCCATTCCAGATGGTTAATAATAAATAGGATAGTGTTTTTCATACATACCATTGTTCTCCGTTTGATTACCGTACTTGCACTTGATAAAACCTTTTCTCACATTCCACAGTACAAAATAATAGAAGAATGTATGAATCCTGCTGATGTCGGTATAAGCCACTACTCAAGGCTCCGATATCGATATTTTGAAAAATACTACCGTATTTTTCAGACTATAAGTCGCAGTCTTTTCCACAATCCAGCGGCCAAACCAAAAAAAAATGTTTCATGCACCTGGGGATAGGTTGATTGGCAACACTAAATTGGCCGTAGTGTGTGAATGTGAGTGTGAATGTTGTCTGTCTATCTGTGTTGGTCCTGCGATGAGGTGGCGACTTGTCCAGGGTGTACCCCGCCTTCCGCCCGATTGTAGCTGAGATAGGCGCCAGCGCCCCCCGCGATCCCGAAAGGGAATAAGCGGTAGAAAATGGATGGATGGATGGATAGTTTGGCCAAGTCTCACCCCCGGCCAAACTACAAAAAAAAACGCGACTTATAGTCCGAAAAATACGGTACTTCAAACAAGTTCTGTACCGCTCGCAAAGTTTTGAAAAAAAAAATTTTTTTCAATGACAACAAGCCCAGAATGCATGGTGTTCTGTGGGAAGAAATGGTTTAAAAAAAAAAAAACAAGTTACAGTAACTTTTTTTTCAAGAGACGCGTAAAAATAGAGTTTTAGGAGCAGCGAGGACATACTGTAAGAAGCTGGGTGAAAGTGAAAAAAGAGTCCAGTAGAAGAGCAGATGCGCCTTATTGTGAGCAGACAAACATTTTTGCGGCCTCTCTATTTGGTAACCGTGGAGAGTGAAGTGGTAATTGTCGTCCCCCCCACCCCTCCTCCCACCACCACCAACCCACTCTCTCTTTTTGGCCTGGCTGAGTCGCTACTAACCGGGCCAACACTCACCCTCTCCTCTATGGAGCCTCTTTTCTGAGCCCAGGCCAAACACAGTGTTTAGTGCCACCGAATAAAGAGAGGATTAACTGCTAGTGGCTCTTAGATCTATAATGAGTACACAAAGGCGCGCATACCACACTCGCTGATGTGGTTTTTAAATGTCAGCGTTGCTAATGTAGACACACACCTGCAGATGTTTCTTTGTGTCATGTTGGTACGGTCATACATCGCACACAATCATTGTGCGCTGGGTGGTACAATACCCTTATTTATACTCTTAATGCAACAACAATCAAGCCTTTTTAACAGTAATAGTAGCCAAGTCTCACCCCCGGCCAAACTTGCAGTGTGTCTCCCATAACAATGTGACCTCGGACTACGTTAAGGTAACGTGTGGAGTTCCCCAGGGTTCGGTCCTTGGCCCTGCACTCTTCAGCATCTACATGCTACCGCTAGGTGACATCATACGCAAATACGGTGTTAGCTTTCACTGTTATGCTGATGACACCCATCTCTACATGCCCCTAAAGCTGACCAACATGCCGGATTGTAGTCAGCTGGAGGCGTGTCTTAATGAAATTAAACAATGGATGTCCGCTAACTTTTTGCAACTCAACGCCAAAAAAACGGAAATGCTGATTATCGGTCCTGCTAGACACCGAACTCTATTTAATAATACAACTCTAACATTTGACAACCAAACAATTAAACAAGGCGACACGGTAAAGAATCTGGGTATTATCTTCGACCCAACTCTCTCCTTTGAGGCACACATTAAAAGCGTTACTAAAACGGCCTTCTTTCATCTCCGCAATATCGCTAAAATTCGCTCCATTCTGTCCACTAAAGACGCTGAGATCATTATCCATGCGTTTGTTACGTCCCGCCTCGATTACTGTAACGTATTATTTTCGGGTCTCCCCATGTCTAGCATTAAAAGATTACAGTTGGTACAAAATGCGGCTGCTAGACTTTTGACAAGAACAAGAAAGTTTGATCACATTACGCCTGTACTGGCTCACCTGCACTGGCTTCCTGTGCACTTAAGATGTGACTTTAAGGTTTTACTACTTACGTATAAAATACTACACGGTCTAGCTCCATCCTATCTTGCCGATTGTATTGTACCATATGTCCCGGCAAGAAATCTGCGTTCAAAGGACTCCGGCTTATTAGTGATCCCCAAAGCCCAAAAAAAGTCTGCGGGCTGCAGAGCTTTTTCATTTCGGGCTCCAGTACTCTGGAATGCCCTCCCGGTAACAGTTCGAGATGCTACCTCAGTAGAAGCATTTAAGTCTCACCTTAAAACTCATTTGTATACTCTAGCCTTTAAATAGACTCCCTTTTTAGACCAGTTGATCTGCCGTTTCTTTTCTTTTTCTTCTATGTCCCACTCTCCTTTGTGGAGGGAGTCCGGTCCGATCCGGTGGCCATGTACTGCTCGCCTGTGTATCGGCTGGGGACATCTCTGCGCTGCTGATCAACCTCCGCTTGGGATGGTTTCCTGCTGGCTCCGCTGTGAACGGGACTCTCGCTGCTGTGTTGGATCCGCTTTGGACTGGACTCTCGCGACTGTGTTGGATCCATTATGGATTGATCTTTCACAGTATCATGTTCTCATATGTTCTCATAGTCATCAGTATCATCAGTATCACAGTATCATGTTCTCATAGTCATCATTGTCACCGACGTCCCACTGGGTCATTATTGTCACCGATGTCCCACTGGGTGTGAGTTTTCCTTGCCCGAGGATGTCGTAGTGGTTTGTGCAGCCCTTTGAGACACTAGTGATTTAGGGCTATATAAGTAAACATTGATTGATTGATTGAATAGTAGTAACAGTAAGAGTCAGTTACAGGGTCAAGCTGTGACCATCTTAAAACTTTGAAATAGCTGTACAGGAAGTGTTCCGAGTCACATTTTTTGTCAAACCTGAATAAATATTGCTATGCATCATGCAGAACGGCAGTTTAAACTCAGTCAAATTCTAAATTGCATAACTTCAAGTGCATTCAACTAATGACGTTTAACTTTATATTCATATTTTCTCTATTTATTTGTCAATCCAAGTTGACATACACGCATTATTTTGTTTAAACCAATTTAAAAAGCGTTCGTACAAATAATTAGGGGAGCTGATTTTTTTTTTTTTTTTACATCTTAATCCCTATTGTTTTTAATCCAATTTTATATAAATTCTTAATTTTGAAGTTGTTTTTTTTTCAAGAATCCATATTTAAAGGAGCACTGCATTATTATTTTTACTGAATTTTTTATTATTTTATATAAAATATCTTGAAATTTTTAAGGTTTTGCGATCAATCAGAACCATTATGCAGATAAAATGCACTAAACATGGATAAGTTTTGCAATTTTTCCATCATGCATTGTAATGGATTTAAATGGGTATAATCTGGAATTTGTTATGGTGATTAGACATTTTTTTTGTAACATCCACATAGCTCAGTGAGCAGGTTGTTATGTGTTGACGTTTTGTGTTGGTCACATTTTTTTGTTTGCCATGACTAAGGTAGGTTGTTTGAATTGGGTCATATAAGTGGATGTGGTGCTGTGTTTGCTTCAAATAATTCAAAAATAATTCATGGTCATTGACCTGAATTACTCACAAATCTGCAGCAATCAGATTGTCGAAAATAATTTGAAAACACCCTGCCAGATTCCTTAATAAACTCAGGAGGTCTCGCGAGCCAAACTGACACATCTGTCATAAACAGTCTCTAAGGACAAATGTTATGGTGTTTTAAAAGTCGCATTCATAGCACATGACGTATTTCTCTCTCCACACAGACGGTGGATAGACCCAAGGACTGGTACAAGACCATGTTCAAGCAGATCCACAAGGTGCACAAAGCAGGTATGCGTAACATGGCCTCCTGCAGGACACTTAAGCTATATACCTCCTTTCATTGTGTCCCCTTCTCATTCCTTGTTCTCGTTAACGCTGACCCGACGAGACCCCTGAGCCAGAACTCATTAGGCCGTGAAAAAGGAGCAGGAACGGCGAGCACTCGCTAATAAAGACACAACCCACCCTGGGAAATGTGCTCCAATTTAGACGGCGAAAGTCCGTAAAAGGCTCGTTTGTTCCCGATCGCTCAGGCTCTCTGTCTGTTGCAATCAACAAGCAAATACCGACAACAACTCTTGCGTAATTGTGCGCCTAATAATCCCAATGACTAGCCACGTCGCTGAGTGGCAGGCAAAGACGCCTCAACGGGGGTGCAGCAGACCTCCAGACAGGCAACTCTAAAAGGTCCTTTTGTTGCCGGAGCTGAAAGTAAAAGTCACCATGTTTGTTTTGAATGTTGATACCAAAGAAATACATATGTCAGAAATAACAATCCTGTAGAGCAGGGGTGTCAAACCCATTTTAGCTCAGGGGCCGCATAGAGGAAAGTCTATACAGACGCGGGCTGTACTGGTAAAATCATGGAATAATAATGTAAAAATAAAGACAATGTTAAAATGGTTTTCTTTGTCCCACTTCAGCCAAAAAGAGAACAAGCACATTCTGAAAATATGCACGCTATAAATAATCCTCTTGGCAAAACACTTTAAGCCTGTTGAAAATTCTGAGGAAAAAATTGTTGCAGTTTCAAAAACACCATGAAGTACACAATGACCTGAGACTTTGTCTCAGCGTATTTACAAAGCCATGAAACTTCATGCACTTCCTGTTCAGCATGCTCATGTTGGCGGTCGACCCTTAAAGACCTGTTTGGAAAACCATCCGCATTTGCCACAACACATGCATTTATCACCTTTTAAACATTACCATTATAAAATAATCATAACAATTATCAAAATGACACCATAATAGCCAAACTAAAAGTAACATAACTACAAATGTAACACAAGTTAACATGCTAGATTTAAGCATAAAATAAAATAGATCAAACAACAAATTGAATTGAATCGAAATATATTTATATAGCGCTTTTCTCTAGTGACTCAAAGCGCTTTACATAGTGAAACCCAATACCTAAGTTACATTTAAACCAGTGTGGGTGGCACTGGGAGCAGGTGGGTAAAGTGTCTTGCCCAAGGACACAACGACAGTGACTAGGATGGCAGAAGCGGAAATTGAACCTGCAACCCTCAAGTTGCTGACACGGCCGCTCTACCAACCGAGCTATGCCGCCCCATGTGGAAACATACATTTTTACAATGGAGTTCAGGGTGCGCATCGTGCATTCAACCAATTGTGAGCGCTGCACAGAATTCGAATTACTTCAAATATGATAGTCATGTTGACTTGAGTCTTTGCATCTTACTGTTTCATTATTTGATCTGTTGAGTGGATAATTTACAATGGAAAAAAGGTGTTGTGCGTCACTATAGCAGTAGTCTGCCGCCAGCCACAACAGGAGCAGCTGATTGCTTGCACCTACGCCGATTGGAGTTAGTGGCAGCCAATGCAGAGGGCGCTTAAAGTCAGCGGACACGTCATCTTTAAACAGTGTCATGTGTGACGTGGGTTGCACTTGAATTGTTATTGCGACACCCAGTGGACACATTTAGAACAGCAGTTTCTTTGTTTCAAAAATTGCAGCTCATTTTTAAACTCAGCAAACTCATTTTTGCGGACCGCGGGCCGAATTAAACCTGTTGGCGGCCCGTACGTTTGATACCCCTGCTGTCGAGTTCAACGTGAGTGAGAAGTTGAAACCATGTGTCGAGAAGCTCCACAGCTGGCTGATCAAGGCGTGGATGTTGGCTGGCATACGAGACTAAATATAGAGGCGGCCAATGGGAGCGTCGTGGCCCAACCGCTGCGCCACACAACTTGAGGACTTTTTCACGGAGGGCTTAAAATGTCACACTTGCTTGAACGCCTGCCAAATACTGAGACAACACAACCTTTTGGCACAGACGGGGTCCAGTTTTCTTGGTGTCTCTTCATACGGGTTGGAAAAGACAAAGCCAGTGTCTTCGAGCCACTGTTGCCGCGACAACCTGATTGTTTTGTCGAACAATAACCACATCTGCGGCAATAAACACCTTTGCTATGTCCGCTCGATTATCAAGGGGATATGGTTAGTAGAATTTGATTATATTAGATAGATAGATAGATAGATAGATAGATAGATAGATAGATAGATCGATAGATAGTACTTTGATTCCTTCAGGAGATTTCCCTCGGGAAAATTGAAATTCCAGCAGCAGTGTACAGAATTGTGATAAAATTTTAAAATTTAAATAATGGAGGTGCAAATGGAAATAAAATAGAAAATATAACAATAAAAATAAAAAGTAACAATAAGAATATAACAAGAGAAACAAGGCAGTAAAAAGTGTAGAAAAATGGTAATACTGTCGATTATATGAGAGATGTGATCCGTGTATTGCACTGTTATTGCTGTTTATCCATCCATCCATTTTCTACCGGTTATTCCCTTTGGGGTCGCGGGGGGCGCTGGTGCCTATCTCGGCTACAATCGGGCGGAAGGAGAGGTACACCCTGGACAAGTCGCCACCTCATCACAGGGCCAACACAGATAGACCGACAACATTCACACTCACATTCACACACTAGGGCCAATTTAGTGTTGCCAATCAACCTATCCCCAGGTGCATGTCTTTGGAAGTGGGAAGAACCCGGAGTACCCGGAGGGAACCCACGCATTCACGGTGAGGACATGCAAACCCCACACAGAAAGATCCCGAGCCCGGGATTGAACCCTGACTACTCACGACTTTCGTATTGTGAGGCAGACGCACTAACCCCTCTGCCACCGTGAAGCCCATTGCTGTTTATTGCACAGTTTTTTTGTTGCAGTTTATTTTAGTATTGTTGATGCTTTGCGTCCCCTGTCATCCTTGTACCCTCCTCCCCAGAGAGGTGTTGTACTGTCTGATGTCTTATGGGACAAAAGGAGTTTTTGAGTCTATTAGTCCTGCACTTGGGATGAAGCAGTCTCGCACTGAACAGGCTCCTCTGGCTACTGATAACATGGATAAGTGTGGAGAGAGTATTTTGTATTTTTCCCATCATCCATTGTAATGGATTTGGTGTAATTTAAAAAAAAAAATGTTATGTTGATTGGACGTTTTGTATTATATCCACAAAGTTCAATGAGCAGGTTGTGTTATATGAGACTAGATTTGACAACTTTTTGCTGGGTTTTTTTTTTTCTGCATCATGACTAGGGAAAGTTGTTTGTATTGGGTCGTAGCAATAAATGCTGTGCTATTTGTCCTTGCAAGTACAATTAATGGTTTAGTAAATGTCTTCTGCCACCAGATAGCACCAAGATAGTAGTTATTAGACCACCGGCATATTTTCAATTGATATAAGTACACCACTCTTTGCGATATTGCTTTTCGAACTCGTTCCGCCTAGCGGGTCGAGTTGAAGACATCCAATTTGAAGATGCTGTTGGGCCGCATTTAGTCTGCAGGCCCGTAGTTTGGACACTCCTGCTCTAGATCAACTTCACATCTAAGATGTTATTATTTTTTCGATGTTTTTTTTTGTTTGATCTGTGCTCTTTTTGGCAAAGAAAACTGTTTTTTATGGCAACCACACAAAATATGAATTTTTTTCCCCAAAATTATTTCAAAGGGGAATACTTGATGGGAATTAAGCCCAGACTTCCCTATCCACAGCCACTTCGTCTAGCTCTTCCCGGTGGATCCCGAGGTCTTCCCAGGCCAGCCGGGACAGATAGTTTTCCCAACGTGTCCTGGGTCTTCCCCGTGGCCTCCTACCGGTTGCACGTGCCCTAAACACCTCCCTAGGGAGGCGTTCGGGTGGCATCCTGACCAGACGCCCGAACCACCTCATCTGGCTCCTCTCGATGTGAAGGAGCAGCAGCTTTACTTTGAGTTCCTCCCGGATGACAGAGCTTCTCACCCTATCTCTAAGGGAGAGCCCCGCCACACGGCGGAGGAAACTCATTTCGGCCGCTTGTACCCGTGATCTTGTCCTTTCGGTCATAACCCAAAGCTCATGACCATAGGTGAGGATGGGAATGTAAATTGACCGGTAAATTGAGAGCTTTGCCTTCCGGCTCAGCTCCTTCTTCACTACAACGGATCGATACAGCGTGAATTAATTAGAGATTCAATAATTCATAACAACATTGATTTTGTTCATAACAACATTGATTTTGAGTCAGTATTTTTTTTTTTTTTGAGAAATGACAGTTTTAAATAAAAAAAACAGCCTGCATTGTTTTTATAATTTAGTGGTATTTTTACAATGTGCCGCAGGCCCTTATAAACTTAGCTGCGGGCCGCAAATGGCCCCCGGGCACTTTGGACACCCTTAATGTAAACACTGGCGTTGCAGTTGGGCACATGCAAATTCTCTACGAAATTGCATATTCTAGTTATTAATAAAGTTAAAAAACAGAAATCATATGTAAGAAGTTTTCACATAGTGTTATCAACCTGGCTCCATGTATCACATACTAAAGATAAATCGCGGTCCAATAAAAAGGCCCCGGTTATGATCACAGCCTTTACAGTACACAGCCTCTTAGACGAGTGGTTCTCAACCTTTTTTCAGTGATGTACCCCCCTGTGAACATTTTTTTTTTAATTCAAGTACCCCCTAATCAGAGCAAAGCCCTTTTTGGTTGAAAAAAAGAGATAAAGAAGTAAAATACAGCACTATGTCATCAGTTTCTGATTTATTAAATTGTATAACAGTGCAAAATATTGCTCAATTGTAGTCAATCAATCAATGTTTATTTATATAGCCCTAAATCACAAATGTCTCAAAGGACTGTACAAACCATTACGACTACGATATCCTCTGAAGAACCCACATAAGGCCAAGGAAAACTCACCCA
The DNA here is from genome assembly GCF_033978795.1 of Nerophis ophidion. Lineage (NCBI taxonomy): Eukaryota > Metazoa > Chordata > Actinopteri > Syngnathiformes > Syngnathidae > Nerophis > Nerophis ophidion. The sequence goes on from NC_084611.1 coordinate 81,346,081, forward strand.
GTGGGACGCCAGTGACAATGCTGACTGTGAGAAACCTTGGAGAGGACCTCAAATGTGGGCAACCCCCCCCCCCTCTAGGGGACCGAAAGCAATGGATGTCGAGCGGGTCTAACATGATACTGTAAAAGTTCAATCCATAGTGGCTCCAACACAGCCGCGAGAGTTCAGTTCAAAGCGGATCCAAGACAGCAGCGAGAGTCCCGTCCACAGGAAACCATCCCAAGCGGAGGCGGATCAGCAGCGTAGGGATGTCCCCAACCGATACACAGGCGAGCGGTCCATCCTGGGTCCCGACTCTGGACAGCCAGTACTTCATCCATGGCCATCGGACCGGACCCCCTCCACAAGGGAGGGGGGGACATAGGAGAAAAAAGAAAAGAAGCGGCATTGCAACTGGTCTAAAAAGGAGGTCTATTTAAAGGCTAGAGTATACAAATGAGTTTTAAGGTGAGACTTAGTAGTGGTTTTTCTTTGTAAAAAAATATGTAAAAATAACTAAAAACTTGTTGAAAAATAAACAAGTGATTCAATTATAAATAAAAATATTTCTACACATAGAAGTAATCATCAACTTCAAGTACCCTCTTTGGGGATTGTAACAGAGATCCATCTGGATTCATGAACTTAATTCGAAACATTTCTTCACAAAAAAAGAAAACTTTAACATCAATATTTATGGAACATGTCCACAAAAAATCTAGCTGTCAAAACTGAATTTCGCATTGTTGCATTTCTTTTCACAGTTTTGAAACTTACATTCATATTTTGTTGGTGTTATTCAATAAATATATTTATAAAGGAGTTTTGAATTGTTGCTATTTTTTAGAATATTTTTAAAACGTATCTCTTCGCATACCTTCAAGTACCCCCAGGGGTACGCGTACCCCAATTTGAGAACCACTGTCTTAGACTGTAAGATGCCCAGTGGGATACATTACTGTGGACGTAACCTAACTTGACTTCAATTCTCTCCAGATGATGACTATTCTGACACCTACAGTGCAACATACGCCGTCATCAATAATGGTGAGAGAATCTTTATTATTAAACCTGTTGAATTTGCCTTTAGAAGAAGAGATTTTGAGTCTGTTTTTGTCTTTCATAAAAGATGACTACAGCGTGCCCCCCAGCGCCACCACGTCCCACCCGGCTCCACGGACTCACACGTACAGACCTCTCTCCAAGAGCCTCTCGGACAACGGCGGCCACCTCTCCGCCCGGGATCCTTCACCGTCCCCCGTACCTCCGCCGCCGCCGCCGCCTATGCCCTCGCTGCTCCAGCTGAGGGCCCGAGACAGTGACAGAGACACGCCAGACATGTGAGAAATTTTATTAAAACACTTATTTGAGGAGGATTATGATTGTGGTCTCCCTCCGAAGGAATGAATGGGGTCCACCTGACAGGAGAGTGGACACGCGGAAGTATCGAGCCGAGCCTCGCAGTATTTTTGAATACGAGCCCGGGAAGTCCTCAATTTTAGAGCAAGACAGGCCTGTGAGTATCTTTTATTTTTAATCCTTCTTAAAAGAATTAACTCCAGATCTCCCGTCCAAAGGCAAAACCCAGCCAGTGTCACCATTATGAAACAGCGGCACAGTATCAGTGCAGTGTCAATGCAGCCTGTGAGTGTGCCACACGCTCACTCATTTCCCCATCCCTCCCTATAGGGGACTCTGCAATTAAATACACAGGCAATAATTACAGTGTAATGTAAACATAAGCTTCAAAAGAAAACAGTACGGTTCCAAAAATATTTTTATGGCCCATGATGACATCACAAACATTTGGTATACATAACATGACGTATACCATACGGATTAAAAAGAAACATAATTTTTAAAGTATTTTTTTTTCTTTGTCACTACTTTTGTGTAACCTCAACAAATCTCCCGTCCAAAGGCAGAACCTAGTAACTCACTTCTAGCTGATTTTGAGAAAACCAAGGAAAACCAATCTATCTTGATGCTGTCTTACAAAGATCTACAAAGTCATCAAACGTATAGATGTTTTCTTGAGCTTTCATTTTCTTGCCGATTGAGCCATGGATTGAATCTGCTCCAGATATATTTTATCACAATCTCGGGCGGGCCCCATTCTGCGTTTGCACATTGGGCAAGAGCCAAGTACAGCGTCCAGTTTTTATTTTGACCTCCACAGTTATCTGCCCAAAAGAGTATGCAAGGGGAAGAATCAAGAACAATACATTTAATGAAGGTGCTTGCAAAGTCCTGGGCCAATCTTCCAAATATCCCCTCGTGCCATAATATCACATAATCAGGTTGATCGCCAGCCCCCATTTGTGCAAATGTCTCATTAAAGACAATAAGGCGACTGACAAAGAAGCTCCGATTGGTCCCTTGAGATACTAGGTTTTTCTGTTGTATTTACGCGGTTATGTGGTAGTTGCTAGGTCCTGCCATGCGCGTAACAGCTTACTTACGGAACACATTACAATATCGCATACACTAATGTAAAAGCATATCACCTAGGAACTCCAAAATTATCATCAGCTCAGTTTTGACCAACATTGAGTTACTGGGTTTTGCCTTTGGATGGGAGAGATGGTCTAGAGCAGTGGTTCTCAAATGGGGGTACGCGTACCCCTGGGGGTACTCGAAGGTATGCCAAGGGGTACGTGAGATTTTTTTAAAATTACAACAATTCAAAAATCATTTATTTATATATTTATTGAATAATACTTCAACAAAATATGAATGTAAGTTCATAAACTGTGAAAATAAATGCAACAATGCAATATTCAGTGTTGACAGCTAGATTTTTTTGTGGACGTGTTCCATAAATATTGATGGTAAAGATTTCTTTTTTTGTGAAGAAATGTTAAGAATTAAGTTCATGAATCCAGATGGATCTCTATTACAATCCCCAAAGAGGGCACTTTAAGTTGATGATTACTTCTATGTGTAGAAATCTTTATTTATTATTGAATCACTTGTTTATTTTTCAACAAGTTTTTAGTAATTTTTTAAATCTTTTTTTCCAAATAGTTCAAGAAAGACCACTACAAATGAGCAATATTTTGCAGTTATACAACTGATGACATAGTGCTGTATTTTTACTACTTTATCTCTTTTTTTCAACCAAAAATGCTTTGCGCTGATAAGGGGGTACTTGAATTAAAAAAAAATTTCACAGGGGGTACATCACTGAAAAAAGGTTGAGAACCACTGGTCTAGAGAAGTCCAGAACCAGCTATCAAATCATGTTGAGACAATAGATGCACATTTGAACCAATTGCCAAAAAACAGTCATTGGAATAATTAACTTTAATATTTTTGCACTCACAAATAACGTGACACGCGGAATTAAAAAATGTTGATATAAGTAGATTAATGGGCCGCCAAACGTGCTTGCAAATTCCGAAGTTTGAGTGACAAAAAGAGTATGTCTACGAGAAGTTTGGAAAGTTTGTTATGGTTGCTACTTTGCTAGTATGCCTCATCAATAATAATCACTGAACTCAACAAACAAAGTAAAGTCAATTGATTTACGCATTTAAGTAACCGCACCAATAAAACGTAGCCCGCTGTTAAACGCAGAATAATATCATGGAAATTGACATAAATGCGAGTGAAAAGTTTGTCATTGTAAGGAGAAGGAACACTTGTTTGGGAAAATAATGTTGCAGATAGCGCCCATTCATCCCCGACACACTCAAACTAAAGAATGTTGAGACTTGATTGATGTGACCCCGACTTGAACAAGTTGAAAAACTTATTTGGCTGTTACCATTTAGTGGTCAGTTGTACGGAATATGTACTGTACTGTGCAATCTACTAATAAAAGTTTCAATTAATCAACCAAACGGTCACTTAAAACAGCGATTAAACTACAAAGCTAAAGCTAGCAAGAACAATCCATCCACACACAACCCATCTCATCTGCTTGTGTTGTTGTGAACGACATCATTGATGTAACATGAGTGGCCTCTGTACTCGTCAAGCTACGAACAGCAGCACAGCACACTTCCCCCCTTCACAATAATAGCGTGGTGCGCCACATCCGGTTTATCTGCGCTTACAAAATAAAGGTTTCAAAAAAGTACTTTAAATAAGCATAATGTACTTAAAGCACTTATTGATGCATTACACAATTATGCTTTGACCTTAAATACTGATCAGAATTGTCCAAAGATGAATTGCACCAATAAAGGAGGATTGTTTGCACTTAGTTAACAAGCATTTTATTAGATTTTATTTGACACAAAAAGCACACACTCTATGGTAAAAAACGGAATAAAAAAAAAAAGTTGAATGCAAAAACTTAATTTTGTTATCCTATTGTTATTTTAATTTATTTTTATATTTTTTCATTACTTTTTTTGATCCGTTTGGTTTATCTATATTTAAAGTTGAGTTTTTACTCATGATAATTGTGTGATTAATTAATCGTGATTGCATTATCAATCAAAATAATTGTGGTTATTATTTTAGCCATAATCGTCCAGCCTTACTTACAAGTAACTCTTCTAACAAAGAATTTTGATGTTAAATGTTCATATTACATTGCGCAATTGTAGCAAAAATTAATAAATGCAGCATTCAATCGTACTTATCTTGCTTCCCTTCTATATATATATATATATATATATATATATATTTTTTTTTTTTTTTTTTTTTTCTTGATTAACCGGTTCTAAATAGAAATAGAACTTCAGTCTTTTTTTATTCAGCATGACGCTAAAAGATTGTGTAGTTCTACTATCCCTGTTTCGGTTACTTCACTGCAGCACATTTATCAGTCCCTCCAGAATTTTGCAGGTTTTTTTTGCGACGTAAAGGTCCTGAAATTGCTGCATCTTTTTCAGAAAGTTTTGCCAATGGTTATTTTTTCTTTTTAATTACATTGAATCAACTTGTGATTTTATGAATTTGTTATCAATGTTTTAAGAATTCCTTGTAACCTTAACCTAAAAAAAATACAAACAATTTAAAAAAACAATACTGTATTGATGTTTTACTCGTTTTATACAACGCAGATTCATAAGTAGACACTAGATGGCAGTAAAAGCACAAAGTCAGAGCTTATAGTCAAATTGCTGTACAGTTTTGATTAATCATAACTAACGGTAGTAATAATTGATTACATTTGTTGAAAGAAACACCACCAAAGGTCCGCTATCTGCTCTGTTGTCCACAACTTGCAAACATTTTCCGTGTTTATTTTACACTTTAAAAGTGTTTTTCCGTTTTAAACATTAATTTACGTTCCAACACTTTTAATCCCACTCATTAAGATCATTTGTGAATTGTAAAATTTTTACTCGTAAATAAGAAACAGTAAGAGCTTATCGTCACACTTCAACATCTCTAACATGTAAATGCTGCCTCTTAGCTAGGTTAGCATTGCAAATTAAAATATGTGTCATTGTCGCACCATCGATATTTGAAGTTTAAAATAAATAGATACATGTGTTGCTCAATGTTTACTACATTACCCAGAAGGCTTAGTGCTGTAGAGCAGGAGTAGGATGTGGGGAGGACAACAGTTGTGCCGTTTGAGCATTAAAGAGTTGGAGAGTCAGAGACAAATTAGTTTGGGCCAATATATACGGGTAAATTGCAAGCATTGGACAAAATGGCGAGGATGCACATAATTCGCGGATCGTTTAAATTCTGGCCGGACTGGTGAGGCCAAGCTACACTTGTTGGGCCTGAAGTACCGGGGCCCTCTGTTGGTGGTGGTGAAGTACTGCCACACAGAATGTAACCCCCAAAATATAAACAATCCAAAAACAAAAGAATGTACCCCAACAAATATAAATAATACAAATTAAAGATAGTATAAAGCCCAAAAAAGTAATGATAATAAAATATCAAAATAGAATTGCACCAAAAACATTTGTATAGAATGTAACCCAAAAATATTAATAACAATTTAAAGAGTAAAAATGTATAATAGAAAAATCCACGTGGAATTCAACCCCCCAAAAATACCAAAAAAATTATAAAGAATGTAAACCTAAATAATTAATAATACAAAATAAGATCTATCCTATATAAAATTAGAATAAAAAAAATAAATACAATTCCGACCCTAAATAATTAAAATATTTAATACAATGTGACCCACTGGTCCACAACTTCCATGACTTTTAGAGTGTGTTTCATTCATATGTCTGCAATACTGAGTTGCACTTTTACTTGTATTTACCAAGCAGAGATCCACATTGGGGCTGTGATTGTGTTGTTATTTTGTGGTGATTTGTCTTAAAAAAAATTAGGTGTTTTGTGTTAATTTAACAGTCATATGTATATCATTTAAAAAAAGACACACTAAAAGAATTTAGTGAATTGCTTCAGTTTTTCATCCTCATCTTAGCTTTTTTAAATGAGACATTTTCAGGGCGAGATTTATTGGGTTTAGTATTAGATAATATGTAGAACTGCTGTCAATATCGAAAGGGTTGCCTTCTTAGCAGTGTCGTTACTCAGGCTAGCGCCAATTTGAAGCAGACAGCCCAGAAAATAAATGGGAAGTCCGTGCGGAAGGAAACGAGTTAGAAGAAATTAACATTCAGCTGTTTTGTAATGTAGCGAGTGCAGTAACACATGAGTCACCCTGATAGACCGAGAAGAGACAACGGCCAATGCACAAGATCCCTGCTGGGTCGTTAATTATAACGCTGAGTAGACATCCCGCTCCTCATTGTGTTGCTTTTTTGTGTGTTTTATTGCACTGAGATGTCAGCAGCCAGCTTTTAGCGACACGCTTTTTCAGGCTGACTCATCTTTCCTAAAATCAGATGCGACAACACCTTCAAAAACACGCCCTGGCATCTGTGCAGGAGCAGGAATAGAAGAGGAAGAAGTGAATATAGTGCTAGACAGTAATCTCGTTTAGATGCATGTAAATATTTACTAGGGGTGTAACGGTACACAAACATTTCGGTTCGGTACGTACCTCGTTTCATTTTCGGTACAGTAAGAAAACAACAAAATGTGCATTTTTTGGTTATTTGCCAAATTTGTAAACAATGGCATAACATACATATACACACAGGGTCAATTGCCAAGGTTAATGTGGTCAACATACAGTATATAAAATAAAAACTAAATAAGATAAGGCTCAGAATGGCTTCTTAACAAAAACTTTCTACATATAAAGTGCTTTTTTGATTGATTGATTGAGACTTTTATTAGTAGACTGCACAGTACAGTACATATTCCGTACAATTGACCACTGAATACAAACACCCCAATAAGTTTTTCAACTTGTTTAAGTTACGTTCATCAACACTTGGCAGTAAGATAATATATGGGCTTATTGTTCTTCCACCATAGAAGTGGGTCAAAATCAAGTTTTTAATGCAATACAGCAACCCCCTGCGACCCCGAACGGGACAAGCGGTAGAAAATGGATAGATGGATGGTCTTAAATCTGCTGCTATAAAAACATTTGTTATTGCTTCAGCCCTGCCTGACTCGCCGAGGAGAGGCTGCTTGAATGCGGCGCTGATGCTTCAAAGGAGTTAGCATGTATGACGTGTTGGCAGAAGCGAACCCTACTGCTGCTGAACAATGTCGGCAGACCTCCGTCCTCCATTGTTGTATCACACCGCGCAGCCAAAGTGTTCCCAAACGGGAGATGTTAACGAGGCAGCAGGGTCTTCCAGCTCTGGCTTTTGCATGTTGTCCTAGCCCGGTCGCTTCTAGCCTGCCGTGTGTTGTGCCTCCGTCTGCATTGTTTACACAACCTGCGGTGCGCTACCGAATACGTCCGTGTGGAAACTCGTTTGGTACACCTCCGAACCGAACCGAAACCCCCGTACCGAAACGGTTCAATACAAATACACGTACCGTTACACCTCTAATATTAACATAATGCTGCCTCGATTTGATTGGGTAATTAGAAGGCTGATTGCCGACTCTAATGGCCTTCTTGTTGCCGAGGGCATGCAAAGGCCTTTTCAATTTCATGTGTATAATGAGACTTTCTCCACAGTTCTCATGCGTAGTTAACATGTGAGCCAGTGAAAACATTTTTATAATGCAGTGGCTACTCCAGTATAATCCATTTCAGGATTTTTTTTAACCTTCAAAATAAAATACAAAAATTATGAAAATACAATAATTTTTTTACTTGTTTTGAATTATTATCGATTATTTTGTGTTCTTTAATGTTGTAACATTTTCGATGGTTTCTGTCGAACTGCAATCCATCTGTGGCGCATGACAGCTAACTCGTGTAGCAGTCAGATGCAATTTTCTAAACAAACACAGCTGTCATTGTGTCTATAATCACATCACAACATCAATAAATGAATCACAAAAACTTGGAAGATGCCAATGATGCTTCAAATGGATCTCTTAAAGAGCAAACCCGGAAGCGGGAGTGAACCTTTCGAATAAAAAGCTTTCAATATAAGCGTCTCCGTATAAGCATAGGGAATTTTTAACAGGTAGCGCCAAAAATAGTTGTGAAGAGATGCAACAGCGCGCACTAGCAGTGACATGCCTACGAGGCGGCCATCTTAGCGGGGGCTACGTCGAAATCGCCATGTAAAGTTGCTAATGCTAATCAGTAGCAGGTCAATAGCAAAACCAATGTATTTTTGGAAAAGTGGAGCCATACTTTACTTGCATTGGAGGCATTTTTTGGCATTAATAATTGCAACATTACCCAGAGGTAGTTTGGCTGAGTTGGCTCTCAGTGCTGCTGGAGTGATGGCAAAGTGCGAAGAGTCAGCAACCGGGTGTGACGTTGCACGCAAACCAGTTCCCGTAACATGGCACTGTTGGATTTTACATACATCTGTGCTTGGTAGGACTGGTATCAGACCAGTGGTTCTCAAATGAGGGTACACGTACCGCTGGGGGTACTTGAAGGTATGCCAAGGGGTACGTGAGATTTTTTTTAAATATTCTAAATATAGCAACAATTCAAAAATCCTTGATGGATATATTTATTGAATAATACTTCAACAAAATATGAATGTAAGTTCATAAACTGTGAAAAGAAAGGCAACAATGCAATATTCAGTGTTGACAGCTAGATTTTTTTTTGTGGACATGTTCCATAAATATTGATGTTAAGGATTTATTTTTTTGTGAAGAAATGTTTAGAATGAAGTTGATGAATCCAGATGGATCTCTATTACAATCCCCAAAGAGGGCACTTTAAGTTGATGATTACTTCTATGTGTAGAAATCTGTATTTATAATTGAATCACTTGTTTATTTTTCAACAAGTTTTTAGTTTTTATTATATCTTTTTTTCCAAATAGTTCAAGAAAGACCTCTACAAATAAGCAATATTTTGCAGTGTTATACAATTTAATAAATCAGAAACTGATGACATAGTGCTGTATTTTACTTCTTTATCACTTTTTTTCAACCAAAAATGCTTTGCCCTGATTAGGGGGTACTTGAATTAAAAAAATGTTCACAGGGGTACATCACTGAAAAAAGGTTAAGAACCACTGCCCTAGAACAGTGGTTCTCAAATGGGGGTACGCGTACCCCTGGGGGTACTTGAAGGTATGCCAAGGGGTACGTGAGATTTTTTTAAAGTATTCTAAAAATAGCAACAATTCAAAAATTCTTTATAAATATATTTATTGAATAATACTTCAGCAACATATGAATGTAAATTCTTAAACTGTGAAAAAAATGCAACAATGCAATATTCAGTGTTGACAGCTAGATTTTTTTGTGGACGTGTTCCATAAATTTTGATGTTTAAGATTTATTTTTTTGTGAAGAAATGTTTAGAATTAAGTTCATGAATCCAGATGGATCTCTATTACAATCCCCAAAGAGGGCACTTTAAGTTGATGATTACTTCTGTGTAAAAATCTGTATTTATAATTGAATCACTTGTTTATTTTTCAACAAGTTTTTAGTTATTATTATATCTTTTTTTCCAAATAGTTCAAGAAAGACCACTACACATGAGCAATATTTTGCACTGTTATACAATTTAATAAATCCGAAACTGATGACATAGTGCTGTATTTTACTTCTTTATCTCTTTTTTTTCAACCAAAAATGCTTTGCTCTGATTAGGGGGTACTTGAATTAAAAAAAATGTTCACAGGGGGTACATCACTGAAAAAAAGTTACGAACCACTGCCCTAGAATACACCCGAAAATGCTGATATCCACATAAAAAAACACTAACTTTTACAAAAAGAAGTTCTAAATGTAAATTAACGCAAAATGATCAAATGCGTAACTGGATTTGACTTTAATGGTTACCACTTTTTCTTCTTTTTTTTTACCATTAATTCATGAATTACTCTTCTTTAAGTATATCCTGATCAAGGTTTTCTTTGGCTTATTACTGATACCCTGATGGAAAGGTATACACCCAAAAAACTGATGTCCACACAAAAAAACATGAACTTGTTCAGAAAGAAGACCATAACTGTAACTAAACAATTTATTTTGTACTTATTTTTGAAAACTCTCACGTACCCCTTGGCATACCTTCAAGTACCCCCAGGGGTACGCGTACCCCCATTTGAGAACCACTGCCTTAAGGGGTTATCCGGCGTGGTATAGACATTGCCTAAGAGCGTCCAAACATCTTCATTCTCAATCAAACCGGGTCCATGTCCACCTCCGTTATGTCCTAACCATACGGTCCATGTCTCTTCTTGATGTCACTTCTCTCCATCCTTGTGTTTCTTCCACCAACTCTCTCTCTCTCTGTCATTCTCACGCTTTTTTCCCAGACCTATGATGACATAGATTTAGAGAACGAGCCTTGGTATAAGTTCTTTTCCGAGCTGGAGTTTGGCCGTCCGGTAAGTCAGGCCCTGGCGTGTTTTTATTTGCGCCAAAAACAAAACCTCGCCGCCTTAGGCCTGCACCCGCTTTCCTCCAACCACCCCTGTGGTTTTTAGGACTATGTACTGTGTGTGTTTGTGTGTGTTTTGAGCACCCGTAGGTAGACCGTTCTGGTCTAGCGAGCTGTGTGCGCATGGTGTGTCGTACCTGTCGGGGGGGTTGTGACTCCTCTACCACCTCCTGTTTGTTGGCTAGCAGCTGTGGAAAATATTCACCAACAAAGTTTTCCACAAAATGATTTGTAGTGCAGGAGAAAATGGGAAAGTGCACTCAGGAGCAAACTGCTCAGTCAGCATTAATTAGCAACAACCGTGACGACATTTTATAGCGCACGCAGAGCTGGTGAATGGTGCATTGGACTTCAAACTCAGCCAGTGCCATCTTTTACAGTTTTTTTGTTTTGTTTGTTTTTTAAAGAGGTTGCCTACAGCCACAGGTGCCAATGTCAATTAGAGACTCTGGTGGTAAATTGCTAGAAAAGGTAAGCAGGCTTGATCTAGCGGTATGCCAAATGATAACATAATTATAGGCCTACTGAAATGAGATTTTGTTATTCAAACAGGGATATTCTATGTGTCGTACTTGATCATTTCGCGATATTGCCATATTTTTGCTGAAAGGATTTAGTAGAGAACATCGACGATAAAGTTTGCAACTTTCGGTCGCTAATAAAAAAGCCCTGCCTTTACAGGAGGTAGCGGACGATGATGTCACCGGTGTGAGGGCTCCTCACATCCTCACATTGTTTATAATGGGAGCCTCTAGCATCAAGAGATATTCGGACCGAGAAAGCGACAATTTCCCCATTAATTTGAGCGAGGATGAAATATTCGTGGATGAGGATATTGATAGTGAAGGACTAGAAAACATTTTTAAAAAATAAAGTTTTTTAAAAAAGGCGATTGCATTGGGAGCGATTCAGATGTTTTTAGACACATTTACTAGGATAATTCTGGGAAATCCCTTATCTTTCTATTGCAGGGGTAGGGAACCTATGGCTCTAGAGCCAGATGTGGCTCTTTTTGATGACTGCATCTGGCTCTCGGATAAATCTTAGCTGACATTGCTTAATATGATAAGTAATGAATGATTCCACTTGTAATCACAGTGTTGAAAATAATGTTCAAAATATAAAACATTCTCATGCATTTTTAGTCCATCCATCTGTTCAAGAATTTGCGTTAATGGTAAGAAGTTATTTATTTATTCTTGGTTAGTGTGGGGCTTGCCCTCCTGGGGTTTGTCAGACCACCAGGGACCAACATTAGAGCCTGTTTCAGGGTTACACAATTGTTTTATTTTTCAATAAGTCTCTCAGTTGCTTTCCGGCAATTGTATTTTTCTCTTTCGTTTTCGCTCGCGCTCTGGCTCCAGCCCCAACCCTGTCTCTCCTCCTGGCTGCTGCTTATAATAGAGCGACAGGTGATTAGATAACAAGGCCCAGGTGGGCCAGCTACGCACCGGTCGCTGATTTCGAGGCCGGTCCTGGCACACCCCAGTTCGATGCAGGCCAGCAGGCCACGCCCCCTCCACAGTTAGCTCGCGAATAACAATGTTATTTCAAAGGATAAGAGATCTATTATGCTCTAGAAATTTTGGTCTTACTTAAAAATGCACGCGTTTAGTTTTGGTCAGTGTAAAAAAAAAATATTATATGGCTCTTACGGAAATACATTTTAAAATATTTGGCTTTTTGGCTCTCTCAGCCAAAAAGGTTCCCGACCCCTGTTCTATTGTGTTGCTAGTGTTTTAGTGAGTTAAATAGTACCTGATAGTCGGAGGGGTATGTCCACGGGTGTGTTGACGCCAGTCTCTGAGGGAAGTCACGGCAGCTGATCTCCGGTAAGAGGCGACTTTTTACCACAATTTTCTCACCGAAACCTGCCGGTTGACAAGTGGTCAGGAACCATGTTCGCTTGACCGCTCTGATCCATAGTAAAGCTTTACCTTCGGGAATTTTAAACAGGGAAACACATGTGTTTGTGTGGCTAAAGGCTAAAACTTCCCACCTCCATCTTTCTACTTTGACTTCTCCATTATTAATTGAACAAATTGCGAAAGATTCAGCAACACAGATGTCAAAATTACTGTGTAATTGCGCGATGAAAAGAGAAGACTTTTAGCCGTATGTGGTGCTGGCTAATATGTCCCCTCCAACCAATAACGTCACAAATACACGTCATCATTCCACGACGTTTTCAACAGGAAACTCCGCGGGAGATTTCTAATTGTAATTTAGTAAACTAAAAAGGCCCTATTGGCATGTGTTGCAATGTTAATATTTCATCATTGATATATAAACTATCAGACTGCGTGGTCGGTAGTTGTGGGTTTCAGTAGGCCTTTAAATATTCAAACTGTGTGAAACGGGACAGTGGCCAAAAATAATAAATATGCTTTGTAACCGTCTTGTTTTTAATGAACATCCAGGCCTACTACGCTTCTGTATTTTAACGTTGGTCATTATGGTGGTACTTAAAAAGCCAAGTGTTTTCTGAGGCGGTACTTGGGGGAAAACGTTTGAGAACCGCAGGAATAAAGGCATTATTTGGGAGTGTGTACAGTATTTATGCTTAGTGTACAGGTCCATATGACATCTGATATAAGAATGTTCCAGGTCAGGGTTCGGGAACCTTTTTGGCTGAGAGAGCCATGAAAGCCAAATATTTTAAAATGTATTCCTGTGAGAGTCGTATAATATTTTTTTAACACTGAATACAACTAAATGCGTGCATTTTTTCGTAAGACCTACATTTTTAGAGTATAACAAGTCTCTTATTCTTTTTAATATCATTGTTATTCTGAAGCTAATCAACAGTAAATAAAATACTTCTTACAATTAATGCGACTTGTTGGGGTAGACAACAGATGGATGGATTAAATTGCATGCGTGTTTTATATTTTGAACGCTATTTTTAAAGGGGAACATTATCACAATTTCAGAAGGGTTAAAACCAATAAAAATCAGTTCCCAGTGGCTTATTTTATTTTTCGAAAATGTTTTCAAAATTTTACCCGTCCTGGAATACCCCTAAAAAAAGCTTTAAAGTGCTTGATTTTCGCTATTTGCTTAAGCCACTGTCCATTTCCCTGTGACGTCACATAGCGATTCCGATACAAACAATGACGAATAACACAGCAAAATATTAGCTCGGATTCAGACTCGGATTTCAGCGGCTTAAGCAATTCAACAGATTACGCATGTATTGAAACGGATGGTTGGAGTATGGAGGCAGATAGCGAAAACGAAATTGAAGAAGAAACTGAAGCTATTGAGCGAATACCTATTGACGCTATTCGGCCATTTTTGCGTTAGCATTGCCAGTAAAATGTGCAGACCAACCGATCAGGACTTTCGCATTGACACTGAATCAACTTAAATCCGTCGATTGGTAAGTGTTTTTTTCGCATTAAATGTGGGTGGAAGGAAACGCTGAATGTAAATATAGTTTCAAATGTACATACAGGTAGCCTAAATAGTATGTTAGCATCGATTAGCTGGCAGTCATGCCGCGACCAAATATGTCTGATTAGCACATAAGTCAATAACAACAACAACACTCACCTTTGTGATTTTGTTGACTTTATCGTTGGGAATGCATCTGCTTTGAGTGTCGCAGGATATCCACACATTTTTGCCATCTCCATGCCATCTCTGTCGTAGCATCGCCGGTAAAAACCAAACGGGGGACTTTTGCATCTCTTGACAGATAGCGAAAACGAAATTGAAGAAGAAACTGAAGCTGTTGAGCGAATAGCTATTGACGCTATTCGGCCATCTTTGCGTTAGCATCGTCGGTAAAATGTGCAGACCAACCGATCAGGACTTTCGCATTTACACTGGATCAACTTAAATCCGTCGATTGATAAGTGTTTGTTTCGCATTAAATGTGGGTGGAAGGAAACGCTGAATGTAAATATAGTTTCAAATGTACATACAGGTAGCCTAAATAGTATGTTAGCATCGATTAGCTGGCAGTCATGCCGCGACCAAATATGTCTGATTAGCACATAAGTCAATAACAACAACAACACTCACCTTTGTGATTTTGTTGACTTTATCGTTGGGAATGCATCTGCTTTGAGTGTCGCAGGATATCCACACATTTTTGCCATCTCCATGCCATCTCTGTCGTAGCATCGCCGGTAAAAACCAAACGGGGGACTTTTGCATCTCTTGACAGATAGCGAAAACGAAATTGAAGAAGAAACTGAAGCTGTTGAGCGAATAGCTATTGACGCTATTCGGCCATCTTTGCGTTAGCATCGTCGGTAAAATGTGCAGACCAACCGATCAGGACTTTCGCATTTACACTGGATCAACTTAAATCCGTCGATTGATAAGTGTTTGTTTCGCATTAAATGTGGGTGGAAGGAAACCCTGAATGTAAATATAGTTTCAAATGTACATACAGGTAGCCTAAATAGTATGTTAGCATCGATTAGCTGGCAGTCATGCCGCGACCAAATATGTCTGATTAGCACATAAGTCAATAACAACAACAAAACTCACCTTTGTGATTTCGTTGACTTTATCGTTGGGAATGCATCTGCTTTGAGTGTCGCAGGATATCCAGACATTTTTGCCATCTCTGTGCCATCTCTGTCGTAGCATCGCCGGTAAAAACCAAACGGGGGACTTTAGCATTTCTTGACAGATAGCGAAAACGAAATTGAAGAAGAAACTGAAGCTGTTGAGCGAATAGCTATTGACGCTATTCGGCCATCTTTGCGTTAGCATCGCCGGTAAAATGTGCAGACCAACCGATCAGGACTTTCGCATTGACACTGAATCAACTTAAATCCGTCGATTGGTAAGTGTTTGTTTCGCATTAAATGTGGGTGGAAGGAAACGCTGAATGTAAATATAGTTTCAAATGTACATACAGGTAGCCTAAATAGTATGTTAGCATCGATTAGCTGGCAGTCATGCCGCGACCAAATATGTCTGATTAGCACATAAGTCAATAACAACAACAACACTCACCTTTGTGATTTCGTTGACTTTATCGTTGGGAATGCATCTGCTCTGAGTGTCGCAGGATATCCAGACATGTTTGCCATCTCTGTGCCATCTCTGTGCCATCTCTGTCGTAGCATCGCCGGTAAAAACCAAACGGGGGACTTTTGCATCTCTTGACACTGGAGCAACTTAAATCCATCGATTGCTAAGTGTTTGTTTGGCATTAAATGTGGATGGAGGGAAAGGCTAGATGTAAATATAGCTACAAATGAGGCATAATGCTGCAATATGTATACACAGCTAGCCTAAATAGCATGTTAGCATCGATTAGCATGCCATGCTAATCGATGCACATTCTACGTAAATCAACTTGAATCCGTCCTTGATTGTGTTGTTACACCCTCCGACGAGGCATGATGTCTCCAAGGTATCGGAAAACAGTCGAAAAAACGGATAATAACAGAGCTGATTTGACTCGATGCATCTGATGTGTAGGGAAAAATGGCGTTGAGTACCGATGTGACGTCACGTTCTGACGTCGTCGCTCAGAGAGGCATGAACAGAAAGGCGTTTAATTCGCCAAAATTCACCCATTTAGAGTTCGGAAATCGGTTAAAAAAATATATGGACTTTTTTCTGCGACATCAAGGTATATATTGACGCTTACATAGGTCTGGTGATAATGTTCCCCTTTAACATTATGATTACCAGCGGAAATATTCATTACTTATCGTGTTAAACAATGTCAGCTAAGGTTCATCTGGGATGTTGTTGAGGCTTGTGCAGCCCTTTGAGACACTCGTGATTTAGAGCTATGTAAATAAACAATATTTGATTGATTGATTATCTGAGAGCCAGATGCCGTCATCAAAAGAGCCACATCTGGCTCGAGAGCCATAGGTTCCCTACCCCTGTTCCAGTTGATTGAACTGGATTTGCTCATTAGACATTAGGCTTTAGCGCCCTCTGCCGGATGTGGATGGTAATGCCGCTCCGAGCAGCCACACGTCTTGGATCATCCACTGTGTTGAGGTATTTGCCTGCTTTGTTGTGATTGTTTCACGTGAGAGATTAATCCCATAGAGTGTTGAAAGGCCGGCCGGGGTATTGAGGTCATTTGGAAGCACGGACCGAATAACGTCATCTGGTAGAGCATCACTTGATCACAATAGTAATTGCACTCCCCTATAAAGCACAACACTGCAGCGTGTGCTTGACTCTTGGACCTTTTTCTGCTTTGTACGGCTTGCACTCACACTGCATGGTAACATTTGTGTGTGTGTGCGTGTGTGTGTGTGTGTGTGTGTGTGTGTGTTTGTGTGTGTGTGTGTGTGTGTGTGTGCGTGCATTCACTGGACACTTTGTTGGGTATACCTGCTGAATATGAGATCCACTTCACAGTTATACGAAAGTTAGTTCTATGGAATTGTTGCCTTTACGCCTGGAGAGGTATTAATGTAGCCTTTAACAGGAAACAGTCCTGTTGGACAATTTATTTTAAATTGTCCCCCACACACTTCAATATAAGACGACCATGTGATGTCTCTCAACCGGTTAGCAGTGTTTATACTGTTGAGGACAAGTTATGATTAGATATGGCAAAGGAAATATATGATTAAGAATATATAAGGATAAAAAAATAAATGGGAGCAAGGTTTTGTTATGCACTAAACTAATTATGTGAAGTAATTTAAAAAAAAATACATTTGTGAAATACCAAATATTTAATAAATAATATTTTTTGTTGGACAAAAGAAAGTTATCTACAGTTACATTTAACAGTCACAATTAAATTGTCCATTTATTTGATTTTTTTTCAAAGATAGATCCTTATTTGAGGGTGGCGGGGGAAATTAAATGGTAAAATAAAAGAAAAATTATAATTTGCAATGACATGATATCATAAGATGAAGTCATTTATGATAAAGAAAAAATGATTAAAAGAGATTGTAGCACAACCTAGTCGTAGGTTGTTATATGTACTAAAACAATTATTTACTGTAAAAGGTTGATTTTTCAAGTTATTTAATTTGATTAAAACAAAAATGTAAAATTGTAAGTATTTTAAAAAAGGAAAAAAACTTACCTACAGTTACATTCAAATTTTCCAGATGTCCGTTTATTGAAATAAACAAAAAAATTGACTTTGAGATTTTTTTTTTTTTTTTTTCAATAGTTAAATGTATTTATTTTACTTTTTTTGTGTCTAATTCAAATATTGAAATTCATTTTCCAATTAAAACTATTTATATTTATTTTATACGGGTTGTTTAAGAAAAATATAATTTGCAATGGTTAAATCATTTTTTTAAGCTGTTTTGTATCCAATTTAAAATTGTTCAGAATCTAAGAATAAAAAAGTATTAGAATTTTTTTTTATTTTTTTTTTTTAGGTTTTTGTTTGCAATGGATACATGTATTTATTTTACCTTTTTTGTGTCTAATTCAAATATTAAAATGTATTTTCCAATCAAAAAACTATTTATTTTTCTTTTATATGGGTTGTTTAAGAAAAAAATAATTTGCAGGGGTTAAATCTTAATTTTTAAACTGTTTTAAATCCAATTTAAAATTGTTTATATAAAAAAAAAAAAAATTATTTCCCATGATTACATTTTAATTATCTTATTAACTATAACAATATATATATGTATAATACTGGGAGATGTTTCTAATTTTTTCAACTTTTTTAAACCCCAATATTGAGCTTCAATTAAATATTGGAATGGTTATAGTAATAAAGGTGTGTTGTGTTCAGATTGTGTATCGAATGAAGTGTCCAGTGAGAGTGTTCGTCTTCATTTACAACATCACTTTTGAATTCAAGATGTGCAGGTGTTAGATATAGCGCTGTTTATGTTTATGGATGGCGTGTATGTTGACATGTACGTTATGTATTGTGCAACAATATTGGTGTCACGCTCCAGTTGTCTAACGGGTGTCCACTCTCTCCACATGTGTTTTTTTTTCCCCTCCCCCGTTCCTCATGATGTCACCGCTGCTTCTCCTCCTTCACCTCATCTTCACCTTGCTCTTCTTCCTCCTGCTCCTCTTCCTCCTGCTCCCCACGCTCACTGCTGCCACTCAAGCCTCCTAAAAAACGACTGGATTATAATCCAGACATCTCGGCACGCCAGCGCATTGAGGTAAACCCACTCTCACCATGAGAAGCCATATTTTGGTTGAAGCAGTTTTGTTTGTCAGCAATTATTTTGGGGGGGTGGGTTACAAATCTAATGGTTTTGTTTGCAAATATATTTGTTTATTTATTATTTTTTTGTAACAAATACATTATTTTTGTTTGTAAATCAGTTTTTTCTTTCAAATCCATTATTTTATTTGCAATATTTTATTGAGTTAAATAACACATCTATTATTTTTGTTTGTAAATTTGTTGGGTGTTATAAATCCATATTTTAATGTTTGGGGAATTTTTTTTTTTTTGCAAATATATATTTTTTGTGTTGCAAATGTTTTTTTTGGGGGGGGGGGGGTGGGATGTAAATTGTCTTTTTGGTTGCAAATCTTTAATTTGTTTGCAAATATTTTTGGGGCTGCAAATCCTTTTCTTGTTTGGTTGCATAAAAATTTCTCTCCATAGTATTGTACCACTAAAAAGTGCAGTTACACAACTTTGCATCTCGTCAAATTACTTCCTGAACCTCTTCATGTGAGGGAATTGACTTTGGAGACAGCGCCCCCTGCTGGATTCATTCAGGGTGTCACTTGCAGATAGTGCCATCAAACCACATTGTTTTTTGTTTTTTTTAGTAATATTATTATGATAATGATAAAAATAATAATAACAATGGGATTTAAAAAAATAAAAATAACCATACTTTGCGGACTATAAGGCGCACTTAAAATAATTTTTTCCCCCTCAAAACTCGACAGTGCACCTTATAACCCGGTGCGCTTAATGTAAGAAGTAAGTTTGGTTGAGCTTACCCACCTCGATGCAATTTTATTTGGTACATGGTGTAATGAAAAGTTTGACCAGTAGATGGCAGTCAAACATAAGAGATATGTGTAGGCTGTAAGACATATTATCTGGTGTTTTGTTTCGCAACATAATTCAAAATCAACTTTTCTTACCTTCTGGTACCTGCTCATCTGTATTTGGGATCTGCATAAATCCTGGAAAATTGCACGCGTCCTCCTTTGTAGTCAATAAGCCTCTTCTTTTTCTCTATCTTCTTGTTATGGAACATTCATTCTCCACTGTTGACATTTCTAATACAAAGTAATGTGAAGTTCTTATTTATATCTGTCGGTAAATTTGCCATGAAGGCGCTAAAACATACCGGTGTAGTGAGTTTACATTAATCACCCAAGGAACTTTAGTTATTAGAAAGTTCCGGTCGGACAGTTTTTCATGGGACACATTTCTGGCCTTGTTGTTGTTTCCGGATGAGGAGATGCTGCTTCGTTATTGATTTAAGTAAAGTCTGAATGTCATGAAAACAGTTAGCTCTATCGTTTGACACTTCTTCCACCCCCGTCCTTGCACGCTACACTGCAAAGATGATGGGGAGAAGACGCTGCCAAGGGTGAGCCACGTAAAATAAGACCGCCCACAAAACGGCGCATACGGAAGCGACTTTCAGAAAGCAGCTTGAAGATGATCTGTAAAACTTAATCCATGCAACATTTTGATCAAATACCTACCATTACGTGTTATGTAGACCACAAGGAAGAGTTTTACATTTAGAAAAAAAAAAAAAAAATCATAAATGACTCCTTTAATACGCCCTATAACCCGGTGCGCCTTAAATATGGAAAAAAAGAACAAAAATAGACCATTGGTCAGCGGTGTGCCTTATAATTCGGTCCGTAAAATACGGTAATTGGGGAAAAAATATAAATATAAAAAAATATATAAGTAAGTAAATACAAAATGATACTTTAAAAAAACACTTTCTGAACAAGTTAGCATTAGTCGAAGAAATGTGTGAATATGTTTTGTTTAATGTATTTTATTAGTTGTGTTGGGTTTGTTTTGATGTCATCTATGAATCCATTCCAGCGGTCCAGGCCATGTTTGTCAGCTAACATTTGCCCCGGCAGCTGAGCTCCTCTGCTCATTCACCTTTGCCTCCATCCTCCCAAGCAGCCCCAGAGAGCGAGAGCAGGCTTTGTTTTCAAGGCCTCGTCCTGCTCAGGTGCGCCACGTGGAACCATCCCTCGCTTCACATGCAGGAAGGGGGAGCATTTTAAGCGTGGCACAGCGAGAGGCGCGTGCAGCCGGGCTGCGACCTGCCTCCCTCCGACGCTCCTTCTCCTCCTCCCTTTTGTTCACTTCTCTTCTTTTTGTCTTCCGCTGTCTTCCAGGCGTCGCTGATCCTCGCCCCCGCCGACAAGCCCCCCGAGATACCTGCGAGGTAACCCCTCTTGCTTCTTTTATTTTGCATCCCTCGCCCCTCCCCCACAGTGTCAACATCACTGGTCCACGCTGTGATGGAGCGCAGCTTCCCACTCTCTGCTGTTTGCTTTGTTTTTGCTCTCCTTTTCCCTCATTTTCACTCATTATTTAGGTTATTATTGGCTTGTACATCTCCTCCCTTTCTGACTCACTGAGCCGGAATAAATGAAAACATTGATTGTACCCTTCACCTCTTATCCGTGCCTCAGCAAACTCCCCCTCCTCCTTCCACCCTTCTCTTGTCCTTCTTCCATTTACCGCTGCCCCGCTTATTCACTGCCACTTTTCTCGGTGTGCAGAAATAGCACGTGATGAATACGCCGATTCTGCGTCCTCAATTGGAAGCGTATGGTGATTTCTTCAATAAGTTAAAAAAAGATCATGCTCATTTGTCGTTGCTATGTAAGAATATTACAATTTAATAATAGCTGTGTTATATCTCCTACAAAGGAGCAATTAAAATCTACACAAACAGCACAATCTCAACATGTAACATGCCTTCTGGATAAGAAATATTGTATGGAAAAACAATCTAATGTAGTACAAACAACTACAGTAGTTGTATGGAGTAATGTATTCCTAATATTAATACAGATTTTACGTTAGAGAGTGGACTTCTACGGTATTTTCTTCCAACATCAGCAGCTTCTCCATACTTTCATAGATAAATGTCCGCCGTTTAGGGCCCCTGTTTTTGCGGATTATGGATCTGCATAAATCCCGACAAATGTGAAATCAAACTAGGGAAGCCTTTGCTGAGATGTTTATAAAACACTCTTGCCTTCTTTCGTAATTTGGGCCATTAGTGACGTTTTCCCCCAAGTCTGACGTCAGCGGATTAAGTATAGAGTCCGCCATTGTAGTCTGATGATGTAGTCAATAAGTGCCTTGTTTTTTGCTATCCTCTCCTCTTGGTGTGGGGCAGACTGGCTCGTATATGTATGTTTATGTATATATATATATATATATATATATATATATATATATATATATATATATGTATGTATGTATGTATGTATGTATGTATGTATGTATGTATGTATATATATATATATATATATGTGTGTGTGTGTGTATATATATGTATGTATGTATGTGTGTATGTATACATATATATATATATATAGTATATATATGCATATGTAATATGTATCTATATATATATGTATATATATGTGTGTATGTATATGTATATATATGTTTGTCTGTGTATATATATACAGTATACATATGTATGTATGTATGTATGTACATACATATATACATGCATATATATATCTATATGTGTATATATATACGTGTGTGTATATATATATATATATATATATGTATATATATATATATACATACACACAGAGGGGTGGCAGAGGGGTTAGTGCGTCTGCCTCACAATACAAAGTTCCTGCAGTCCTGGGTTCAAATCCAGGCTCGGGATCTTTCTGTGTGGAGTTTGCATGTTCTCCCCGTGAATGCGTGGGTTCCCTCCGGGTACTCCGGCTTCCTCCCACTTCCAAAAACATGCACCTGGGGATAGGTTGATTGGCAACAATAAATTGGCCCTAGTGTGTGAATGTGAGTGTGAATGTTGTCTGTCTATCTGTATTGGCCCTGCAATGAGGTGGCGACTTGTCCAGGGTGTACCCCGCCTTCCGCCCGATTGTAGCTGAGATAGGCGCCAGCGCCCCCCCTTGACCCCGAAAGGGAATAAGCGGTAGAAAATGGATGGATGGATGGATGATGGATGTATAATTAGAAATTAAGGGTATGTGAAAGTTTGACTGCTACCTTGTTTACTTCTTAAAGTTTTGTAATCAATCAGAAATATCAAGCAGCTAAAATGTGCCAAGCATGGATAAATGTTGAGAGAGTGTCTTACATTTTTCCCATCATGTACTCTAATGGATTTAAAAGGATGTAGTTTTGACATATTTAAAGGTGTTTGGACGTTTTTCATAATTCACAATGTTCAATGAGCATGTTGTTATTTGTGGCCATGTGTGTTGACTTTTTGTGATGGTTGAATTTTTTATTTTTTTTTATTTTTGTTTACCATGACTAGGAAAGGTTGTCTGGATTGTGTCATATTAGTAAATGATGTGCTTTCATTTCAAAATACCTTCAAGGGTCATTGTTCTGACTTACTCACATTGTCCACAAGTTGGCAGCAAATATGTAGCTGCCCGGGATACAAGACTGCTTTGAAAGCAGAGCAAACATCAATTTGCAATACTTCTTGAGTCAACTTGGACCTGGTCTCGAATCCAGTATAATTGCCTCACAAGACCAGCACTAACGTAGCACGCCACAAGTGACAATGACCATTTTAGCTACTGCCATCCTGCGTAATTAATAAAATAGATATTAATATACCAGGAGGTTGCCTACAGCCACAGCTGGCAATTCCAATGCGTTTTGCCCCTTGCTAATTTGAGACCCTGCTGGTTATTAACATGTGTTGGCCACACACCCAACAACTTTAATAGATTCTGTGGAACAGAGATGTTAATTTGAGCATTTAGGAGACATTGATGAATATATTAGGTTCGCACTTTGTAGCGATACTTGTGACCCCAAAATGCAGGAGCCAGCAGGCAACTTGCAGGTGGAGAGTATTTCATGTCAAAATGACAAAACAAATATGGAGTGCGGTAGGGAATTGTACAGAGAAGCACAGGGAAAACCTGTGCATGAACAAATAGAGCCTAGGGGAGCGCTCACAACAATGAGTGAAGCAAAACAAGAATCTCAAATTACTCCTGAGCGTGTTCTTGACGCCAACAGCGATCCCACAACCAACTAACCCGTGACTCGGGCTTTTAAAGCCCTCTGGTAATCGTAGCAGCAGGTGAAAAACAATCGTTAATCAAACAGGAAGGGAAAACAAAATAAGAATGCAAAACAGGAAGTGAACCCAAAAGCACCGGACAAGCACCCAAAAAACTAAACGGGACTGTAAGCGTGGCGTACTCGCGGTCTCACAGATACACACGCAGGAAACCAGTTGCGCAGAGTTGACAAAGATTTGTTTTTCAAGCTCTCCAATAGCTATGTTTTTTCTCCAGACTTTGCAGTCTCCCCAATCCTCCTCTTCCTGCACCCGGCCGCTCACTGTTAAAGACAACAGATGATTAGATTAACCCGTACCACCTTTGAAATATAATCACCTGCCAGCTGTACCTCGCCGTCAGCACATGCCCCTCCCCTGCCCGATGGTGTTCTTCCTCAGCACCATGGACAGCGGCGGTGACTTTTTCTCCTACAGGCAGCACTGGCTACACCTCCCTCCACAGGGACAAAAAAGGGAATGGCCCGGCGTAACAAGTCATAACAAGGTATTTGTCATCTTTTAGTGCTGCCAGCGACTACAGGAAGAGAAGGAAGTCCGAGCCGACGAGCTCCCAAGCAAACACTCCGTCCTCCCAGAGCCGAGTCGTGACGTCGCCCAAAACGCCAGACACCAACAGACCCAGCAGCTCCCTGAAGAAACCTGTCATTCGTTCTTCGCCATCCTCACCCTCCAGAGCCAAAGGTAGACACACACACACACACACACGCACACACTCACACACTGGTCTCCACCTTTGTTTTCGCTCTTGTTCCCCTCAGACTGTCATACTGGTGCTCTTTATCTGCTTCAAAGGAGTGTTTTATGATTCCTCCTTCCTCTTTCATGCTAGCTACTACTGCTTAACACGCTTTCCTGCTTCTTCTTCTCTTCCCACCACGCTGCTCTCTTTGGGACGTCTTTAAAAGGTGGGGCCGCATGCGTCATGTATTCAAACACTGTGACCTCTCCGGGTCCTTGCCAGAACTCCTCTCTGCCCCCCCTCCTCCCCTCTGATCCCGCGGGCCCGGAAGGCAGCCCCTCCTCCGGACAGTATATATCTTGGCAATCGAGGCACCGGGATGCGGAGGAGGCGCTGCCTCCCGCTGGCAAGCTCAGGTCTCGCAGCTGCGACGACCTGCTGAACGACGACGGGCCGAGCAGACGCCGCGCCTGCCGCTCGGAAAGTGCCGGGTCGTTGCTGTGCGATGGTAACAACTCTGATTCGAACGGGTCCGCCTCTGTCGGCTCGGCGCCTCGACTCCACAGGCGCCTCCCTCGCGACTCTCCGGACTTTTTGAAGCTTTACCGCAAGATGCATCACATCGACAGAGCCCACCTGATCCCCTCTGAGGTCATCCGCTCGGTGCGTGCACGAATCCTGGAGCTAGAGCAGCAGCCTCACCTGCATATGCACCGCCTCTCTCCTTGGTCGCCCTCCGGCGGCAAAGAGGTGCCCCACGATACGGTGCCGAACCGCATTTCCGAATACGAGCGCCTTATCCAGAAGTCCAAATCGATGCCCAACTTGGGGGAAAGCGAGATACCGTCAGGCGCTACGACGCCAGGTGGTTCGTCGTCTCGAGCTAGCAGCGGTGGCGGCGGCACCCCAAATTTCCCAAAGCGGCGTTTCTCCATAGAGTCCCTGCTGGAGGAAGACGACAACGGCAACAAACCGGTACCTCACGCCGTGGATCACTCACAAAAGCCTCGGATCCCCCCCGAGGGACAACCTCGTGTTGGCCCGGAGCCCAACCGTCTGCGCTCTTATCTGGCTCCTCCTGTCCCTCGAGCCCCGCAAGCCAATCCCGACTACTCTGACAGCGAGCAGGACGCCATCGCCTCAGACCTCAGTGACTTCATTCAGGTGGAGGGGTCCTCGTTTTGCAGCGAGAGTGACTTTGACCACTGCTCACTCACCTCTTCTGAGAGCCTGTATGGCTCCAACACGCACCACCGCCGACACCACCATCACCACCAGAGTGTTGGCCAGAACCAGGGCTACCAACATCGACACCTCATCAGCTCCTGCAAAGGCCGCTGCCCCGCCTCCTACACCCGCTTCACCACCATGCTCCGCCACGAGAGAGCACGCCAGGACTGCCAGAGACCTTTGCCGCAGAGTCGCGGCAGCCGCTCCCAAGTCCAAACTCAATCCCAGCGGTCGATGTCCAAACTGGCCTTCTTGGTCA
Organism: Nerophis ophidion; assembly: GCF_033978795.1. NCBI lineage: Eukaryota > Metazoa > Chordata > Actinopteri > Syngnathiformes > Syngnathidae > Nerophis > Nerophis ophidion. Next base: position 81,372,294 of record NC_084611.1, read on the forward strand.
GCCCAGTGCCTTTCCACAAGAAAAAGGGCTCGCCGCCAAGCTGCAGGAGAAGCAACAGCAGCGGTGGCGGCGGAGGTCGGGGTAGCAGACCCAAGTCCAAACAGGCCATCTACGAAGCGCTAGACGCCGCCCTGAGAGACATCTACGAGCACATCCAGGCCGAGAGAGGCCACAGAGGCTCCAGGCCGCCCGACGACAGCATCCTGAGGAGAATACTTTCCGAACTGCTGCCGAGCGTACCGGAACGGAGCTCCTCGTTGCCGGGAAGGAGGGGTTGTTGGCACGAGGGCCGCTCACCTGCGACTGCGTACGCAGACGAGAGCCTGACGGGGTACGCTTCGTACAGGGGCGACCCGCCCACGCCGCAGTTGCAGTCGCCACGGATGCAGTCGCCAGTCAGTGCCTGTTACGCACGCCACCTGGACGCCACCAACTGTAACGATTACGGGGAGGAGCACGGCAATGGGAATGGTCTCTGTTACTCAGGTGGAAATGACACATCAGCACGCTTTCTTTATGATATCATCTTTTCTTTACATCTGCATACGTTTGCCTTGGATTTAATGTGGTCTTTGTCTGCTTCACCCACGCTGTCACGATCAGGAACGGGTACCAAATGGGATTCTTTGTATAATACCTACCAAATTCCATTAATGCTAAAGAGTACCAATTCCCTTAAAATCGAACGGTGCCAATTTTCCATGACTTTGTGCCACATGACGCCACGACCCGTAGCACGGCTCAAGCACTTGGCGGGCAAACCGGTGTATTCGTAGCAGACTGCCTCTAGTTAATGTTGCAATTTTCCATGCAACAAAACCAGCATGTCTGAAAGAAAGGCTCCACTTCTTAAGTTAGCATGAAGCTGAGTTACATTGAATAGGCTATATACATGCTACTGATTAGCATTAGCGATTTTACATGGCGATTTTAACACCTCCGAATTTGGTAATGAAAAGTTCAACAAAGATGCACGTTGCAATCAAACAATTGGTGTGCAATAAATAGTAATGGGTACCAAATTGTGTACTTTTATGGGCATCGACCCAATTCAATCTGTACTACCGAGTATCCATCCATCCATTTTCTACCGCTTGTCCCTTTTGGGGTGGCGGGGGGCCGCTGGAGCCTATCTCAGCTGCATTCGGGCGGAAGTTGGGTTACACCCTGGACAAGTCGCCATCTCATCACAGGGCCCTATCAAGTATGGATTTATGTAAAATCAAACAATATTTTGGCATCTTGGTTGCATGTGACGCCACGTCCGGTTGCAGAATAAACACTTGCTCATGTAAACAATCACTCAAGCAGCACTCAAGGGCTGTAATGTTACAATTGTCAACACCAACAAAGCAAGTATGCTTGGTAGAAAAAGCTCAAACTTAAAGTAGAGCTCTGCTCTCTCAAAATGCGCGAGCTTGATGCTAATTCAAATTGGATTTGCCGTAGACAGGCTACTATTTGACATGGCGATTTCAACACCTCCAAATTTGGTAATGAAAACTACAATTAAGATGAATGTTACAATTAAACAGCTGATGTGTAATAAGCACAATACTTGCAGTACAACCACTTTGTAGAGCGCAACATAACATATTCAACATCTTGGAAAAAGTTACTTCTTAGTTAGACAACATACCATAGATAGCCTATAAAGTACTGCCATCTAATGTCTTGGAAGTGCAACAGCATTGCAAATGAGACCCAACTGGACAGCAGAGTTATCATAATCAGCTCATTTTTAAATGTGACATTGAAAAGTAAAATGTTACTAATAAACAATTAACATTTATTAACACACACACACACAAAAGTACCAAAAATTGGTATTGTCGATTACCGGAGTCGATTCCCAGGTACTGTATCAGTTCAAATGTGAAGCGTACCCATCCCGAGTAATGAGTACAATACTTAGAGTATAAACACTTTGTAGGACTCAACACAAACCAAGACTGGCACATTCAAATAATGGCAAAGACTATGGCAACACACCTAGGACAATCTACAATGAAAGCATACTTCCAAATGATGCTCTTTAGATTAACAAAACAATATATGACAACTGAACAGCACAATTAAATTAAAGAATACATCATTATTGAGGGGCTTCACGGTGGCAGAGGGGTTAATGCATCTGCCTCACAATACGAAGTTCCTGCAGTCCTGGGTTCAAATCCAGGCCCGGGATCTTTCTGTGTGGAGTTTGCATGTTCTCCCCGTGAATGCGTGGGTTCCCTCCGGGTACTCCGGCTTCCTCCCACCTCCAAAGACATGCACCTGGGGATAGGTTGATAGGCAACACTAAATTGGCCCTAGTGTGTGAATGTGAGTGTGAATGTTGTCTGTCTATCTGTGTTGGCCCTGCGATGAGGTGGCGACTTGTCCAGGGTGTACCCTCCCTTCCGCCCGATTGTAGCTGAGATAGGCGCCAGCGCCCCCCGCGATCCCGAAAAGGAATAAGCGGTAGAAAATGGAAAATGGATCATTATTGAGTACCGATAATGGTTCCAAGGTACTAGGAATTGGTATCCATCCCTAGTCACAACACATTATTCTTCTTTTTCTACTTGATTAAATTACTTTTTTTTACTATCAATTCTGATGTAAAAAGCTAATTCGTCCTGCTATTTAAACCAAAGGCGTTATATATTTGAGAATGTACAGTATGTAAATTAGAATTCATAGTTTTATTTGTTTGTAATATTTATTTTTTATGAAGTACCGTATATCATTTTCTTTTCGAAAAGTCGTTGCTCCCACATGTTTCATTTTGCATTTATCGGATCAAAAGTGCACCTTTGTGTCTTGTTGTGGAAATCACAGCGCCCTCATCCAAGTGATTTGGAAAACAAATCATCTACTCTGTTTCCATCCCTTCCTGAGCATCCTTGCCGCACGCTTCACTCTTATTATTTTCAGCATGCCCCTTGCCAATCACCGTCGCCATGGTAACGTCTGTAACTTGCATCCACTTGTCTCCTTTGCCAATCACAGACCAGGATGTCCCCAGGGGTTATTCTGCCATGGATGGACGACACACGCCCCAGAGTAGAAGAGCAACTCCGGATAGAGAGGTAAAATACGCTCTCGTGTATCATTGATACCACATTTAGTGGGTTGTTGTGTGGCGTCTAGTCTTACAAGAAGGCAAATTTAGAAATAAAACAAATATATGTAATCATAAATCATGGGACGGCGTGGCGCAGTGGGAGAGTGGCCGTGCGCAACCCGAGGGTCACTGGTTCAAATCCCACCTAGAACCAACCTCGTCACGTCCGTTGTGTCCTGAGCAAGACACTTCACCCTTGCTCCTGATGGGTGCTGGTGGGCGCCTTGCATGGCAGCTCCCTCCATCAGTGTGTGAATGTGTGTGTGAATGGGTAAATGTGGAAGTAGTGTCAAAGCGCTTTGAGTACCTTGAAGGTAGAAAAGCGCTATACAAGTACAACCCATTTATTTATTTATTTATAACAAAAACTAATATATTTCAAATGAAAGTAAAGTGTTTTGTTAACATCTTGAGGTCATTGTAAACAAACATGCCGTCCATCTTCTGGGACTTCTTCACTGTTCTGCAAACATTTGCAAGGAGGAAATTTAAAAAAAACATCACGCATCAACACATCAAACCTTGTTATCTGAAAACACCAGCATCACTACGACAGGGTTTACTACGGAGACGCCTGCTAAAGAAGCAAGTCGCAAAGAGAGACCCGCCGCCGGAGCTCGGACTTATTTCCGTGCCGGTTGAAATGTGCAAATTGTTAGCCAGAGACAACCGGAGGGCCGAAGCGATCTGTGATTCCATCAAAATGATTTAAGGACAAGTCTCCTGGTGCAATGAAATCTGCACCAGTAATGCAGTGGTTCTCAACCTTTTTTCAGCGATGTACCCCCTGGGAACATTTTTTTTAATTCAAGTACCCCCTAATCAGAGCACAGCATTTTTGGTTGGAAAAAAAAGTGATAAAGAAGTAAAATACAGCACTATGTCATCAGTTTCTGATTTATTAAATTGTATAACAGTGCAAAATATTGCTCATTTGTAGTGGTCTTTCTTGAACTATTTGGAAAAAAAGATAGAATAATAACTAAAAACTTGTTGAAAAATAAACAAGTGATTCAATTATAAATACAGATTTCTACATATAGAAGTAATCATCAACTTAAAGTGCCCTCTTTGGGGATTGTAATAGAGATCCATCTGGATTCATCAACTTCATTCTAAACATTTCTTCACAAAAAAAGAAATCTTTAACATCAATATTTGTGGAACATGTCCACAAAAAATCTAGCTGTCAACTCTAAATATCGCATTGTTGCATTTCTTTTCACAGTTTATAAACATTCGTATTTTGTTGAAGTATTACTCAATAAATATTTCTATAAAGGATTTTTGAATTGTTGCTATTTTGAGAATATTTTTTTTTAAATCCCACGTACCCCTTGGCATACTTTAGAGTACCCTCAGGGGTACGCGTACCACCATTTGAGAACCACTGCAGTAAGGTATTGATTATCCTGATTATCCTTAGGAGGAGGAAAGACAATATCCAATCCAATCCACTTTATTTATAGAGCACATTTAAACAACAATAACCTTTCCAAAGTGCTGCACAGCCATGTTAAAAACAATATTTAAAAAAAACAATATTATGCTCCACCAATGACGGAATAAAAACAAAAAATAAATAAATATAAAACCAGTATAAAAATAACAATATAAAAACAAATATGATTAAAAACTATTTTAAAGGGTAAAATCAATTAAAACAGTAAAATAGAAATCAAAGAGTATAATAAGCACAGAGGACCACACAACTCACACAGTGTTAAAAGCCAAAGAATAAAAGTGGGTCTTAAGGCGAGACTTAAAACACTCCACTGTGTGAATATTGTGCATTCATACTAAAAAAATAAATAAAATGAAGATCAAGATGTTGCCTACAGCCACAGCTGTTAATGTTTGTTGTTTGATTTTGTTCACCACACTGTCAGGCATAATGGAACAATCAAAAAGTGGTTGTGCTTTTTGTTATCTTTCTCTCTCTCTCTCTCTCTCCATCTGGATTCATGAACTTAATTTTAAACGTTTTTTTCGCAAAAAATGAAATCTTTAACATCAATATTTATGGATCATGTCCACAAAAAAATCTAGCTCTCAACACTAAATATTGCATTGTTGCATTTCTTTTCACAGTTTATGAACTTACGTTCGTATTTTGTTGAGGTATTACTCAATGCATATATTTATAAAGGATGTTTGAATTGTTGCTATTTTTAGATTATTTAAAAAAAATCTCACGTACCCTTTGGCATACTTTCTAGTACCCCCATTTAGGAACCACTGCAGCAAAGTATTGATTATCCTGATTATCCTTAAGAAGCAGGAAAGAAAATATTGTGCATTCATACAAAAAAAACAAAAAAAAAACTGAAGATCAAGATGTTGCCTACAGCCACAGCTGTTAATGGTTGTTGTTTGATTTTGTTCACCACACTGTCAGGCATAATGGAACAATCAAATTGTTTTTGTGCTTTTTGTTATCTTTCTCTCTCTCTCTCTCTCTCTCTCTCCATCTGGATTCATGAACTTAATTTTAAACGTTTCTTCACAAAAAATGAAATCTTTAACATCTATATTTATGGATCATGTCCACAAAAAAATCTAGCTGTCAACACTAAATATTGCATTGTTGCATTTCTTTTCACAGTTTATGAACTTACATTCATATTTTGTTGAGGTATTACTCAATACATATATTTATAAAGGATATTTGAATTGTTGCTATTTTTAGAATATTTAAAAAAAAATCTCACGTACCCCTTGGCATACCTTCAAGTACCCCATTTGAGAACCACTGCAGCAAAGTATTGATTATCCTGATTATCCTTAAGAAGCAGGAAAGAAAATATTGTGCATTCATACAAAAAAAAAAAAAAAAAAAACTGAAGATCAAGATGTTGCCTACAGCCACAGCTGTTAATGGTTGTTGTTTGATTTTGTTCACCACACTGTCAGGCATAATGGAACAATCAAAAAGTTTTTTTTGCTTTTTTTTATCTCTCTCTCTCTCTCTCTCTCTCTCTCCATCTGGATTCATGAACTTAATTCTAACATTTCTTCACAAAAAATGAAATCTTTAACATCAATATTTATGGATCATGTCCACAAAAAATCTAGCTGTCAACACTGAATATTGCATTGTTGTATTTCTTTTCACAGTTTCTGAACTTAGTCATATTTTGTTGAGGTATTACTCTATAAATAATTGTTGCTATTTTTAGAATATTTAAAAAAAAAAATCTCACGTACCCCTTGGCATACCTTCAAGTACCCCCAGGCGTACGTGTACCCTCATTTGAGAACCCCTGCAGTAAGGTATTGATTATCCTGATAATCCTTAAGAAACAGGAAAGAAAATATTGTGCATTCTTACTAAAAAAAAAACGTTTAAAAAAACTGAAGATCAAGATGTTGCCTACAGCCACAGCTGTTAATGTTTATTGTTTGATTTTGTTCACCACACTGTCAGGCATAATGGAACAATGACATTTTTTTTGGTGCTATTTGTTATCTTTCTTTCTCTCTCTCCATCTGGATTCATGAACTTAATTCTAAACATTTCTTCACAAAAAATGAAATCTTTAACATCAATATTTATGGAACATGTCCACAAAAAATCTAGCTGTCAACACTAAATATTGCATCGTTGCATTTCTTTTCACAGTTTATGAACTTAGTCATATTTTGTTGAGGTATTACTCTATAAATAATTGTTGCTATTTTTAGAATATTTAAAAAAAAAATCTCACGTACCCCTTGGCATACCTTCAAGTACCCCCAGGTGTACGCGTACCCCCATTTGAGAACCACTGCAGTAAGGTATTGATTATCTTGATAATCCTTAAGAAGCAGGAAAGACAATATTGTACATTCATACAAAAAAAAAAAAAAAATGAAGATCAAGATGTTGCCTACAGCCACAGCTGTTAATGGAACAATGAAATTGTTTTTGTGCTTTTTGTGATCTCTCCCTCTCTCTCTCTCTCTCTCCCTCTCTCTCTCACTTCCCAGGTTTCCCACAAACAGATGACCCAACTCATTCTGTTCTCTCTCCTCCATCAGAAGCAGCCCGCCAGAGCCATTTACGATTTTAAGGCCCAGACGGCTAAGTGAGTACAAACAACGCCGCAGCGCAAACAAAACAAGCGGGCGCCGCGACAGTTTACCGAGCATGAACGCCCTAACCCACCATCGGCAAACTCGCTCCATTAAATGTTATGATTGTTTTACGGCTTCTGCCTCGTCGCTCCGTCACCTCATGAATGGCTTGCCGCTGTGCACTACTCGTACGGTGCATGCACGCCTTGCTGATGCTACTTAATAATCCCCGCCATCCCCCGACCCCTCCATGAATAACCAGACTGTGTTGCAGGGAGCTGACGTTCAAAAAGGGCGACGCCGTGAACATCATCAGGCAGATCGACAACAACTGGTATGAAGGCGAGCACCGGGGCCGCGTGGGGATCCTCCCCATATCTTACGTGGAGGTATGTGCACACCTGCGAGAAGCGCGTGTCCTACAGCACTCATTGGCGTTTCCTTCGTGCAGAGGATGGCGTCCTCGGAGAAGCAGCAGCAGCCCAGCCGCCCTCCTCCGCCCGCGCACGTCAGAGAGATCGGCGAGGCGGTGGCTCGCTACAACTTCAACGCAGACACCAACGTGGAGCTGTCTCTCCGCAAGGTAGCTTGATTCTTGTAGCCGGCTCAAAAATAATTGGCATTGCAAAGCTGTGACCTTAAGGCAACCTCCTGATGTTGTTCTTTTTAAACGGGGGTCGGCAACCCGCGGCTCTCTAGCGCCGTCCTAGTGGCTACCTGGAGCTTTTTCAAAAATGTATGAAAAATGGAATGAGGGAGAAAAAAATATTTTTTTTTGTTTTAATATAGTTTCTGCTGGAGGATAAACATGATACAATCCTCCCTAATTGTTATAAAGCACACTGTTTATGTTAAAAAAAAATATGGCAGTGCCATGTTGGCATTTTTTTCCATAATTTGAGTTGATTTATTTTGTAACACTTTGTTACATTGTTTAATGCATCCAGCGGGGCGTCACAACAAAATGAGGCCTAATAATGTGTTAATTCCACGAATGTGTATTTCGGTATCGGTTGATATCGGTATCAATAATTAAGAGTTGGACAATATCGGAATATCGGATATCTGCAAAAAAAAGCCATAATCGGACATCTCTAGTTGTTTACAACACCTTCATCAGCGCTATTAATGCTGACTGAGCAGTTCTGCTGCTTCGCGCTATTGCAACATTGGTTGTGTTGCTGCTGTGTTGTGCACCATTTGTTCATCAACGGTCAAAGAGAGCTACGTGCTACCGTTTGTGAAACTGTCAGTTTGCACGACTTTCTGACACGCTGAACAATACTCAAAAATAGCGCTCGCAAAACGGTGATAAGTGTTGATAAATCACATTGTAGATGTTAAATATTTAGATTTTTGGCATCTTCTCTCATATTGTGGGCGTTTTGATTGATTGATTGATTGATACTTTTATTAGTAGATTGCACAGTTCAGTACATATTCCGTACAATTGACCACTAAATGGTAACACACGAATACGTTTTTCAACTTCCTTAAGTCGGGGTCCACGTTAATCAATTCATGGTATTTGATGATCAGCATATATTTTGGACTGCCTCATTCTGCTCACTTAACAGACGCAGTCCACTTTGCACACGTTTAGTAGATCAGCTTTGTGTGTGCTATCAAGTTTGTACGTATTTTTTTTACCTTAAAGGCCTACTGAAATGAGATTTTCTTATTTAAACGGGGATAGCAGCTCTATTCTATGTGTCATACTTGATCATTTCGCAATATTACCATATTTTTGCTGAAAGGATTTAGTAGAGAACATTGACGATAAAGTTTGAAACTTTTGGTCGCTAATAAAAAAGCCTTGCCTTTACCGGAAGTAGCAGACGATGTGCGCGTGACGTCACGGGTTGGGCTCCTCACATCCTCATATTGTTTATAATAATAGCCTCCAGCAGCAAAAGCGATTCGGACCGAGGAAGTGACAATTACCCCATTAATTTAAGCGATGATGAAAGATTTGTGGATGAGGAAAGTTGGAGTGAAGCACACAAAAAAAATAAATAAAGAAAAGGCGCCGGCTCCAGGCGGCGGCAGTGGGACCGTTTCAGATGTAATTAGAAACATTTACTAGGATAATTCTGGAAGATCCCTTATCTGCTTATTGTTTTAATAGTGTTTTAGTGAGATTGTAAAGTCCTTCCTGAAAGTCGGATGGCTGCGGTGAACGCCAGTGTCTCTGAGAGAAGCCGAGGAGCCAAGATCACAGCTGCCTTTTTGAGCTGCAGGACGAGGTCGCATAATCCACTGAAGTCTAAAGGCAGCTGCAATCCACCGCTTTCCACAAACAGCGTTATTCTTTATAGTCTCAATTATTAATATAACAAATTGCAAAAAATTCAGCAACACAGATGTCCAAATTACTGTGTAATTATGCAATGAAAAGAGACGACTTTTGGCCGTGTTTGGTGCCGGGCTAATATGTCCGCTACAACCCGAGAAGTCACAAACACGCGTCATCATTCTGCGGTGTTTTCAACAAGAAATTTTGCGGTAAATTTAAAATTGCAACTTAGTAAACTAAAAAGACCATATTGGCATGTGTTGCAATGTTAATATTTCCATCCACCCATCCATTTTCTACCGCTTATTCCCTTTCGGGGTCGCGGGGGGCGCTGGCGCCTATCTCAGCTACAATCGGGCGGAAGGCAGGGTACACCCTGGACAAGTCGCTACCTCATCGCAGGGCCAAACTATCAGACTGCGTGGTCGGTAGTAGTGGGTTTCAGTAGGCCTTTAACCTTAATCTTTACCTTAAGTCATGGGTGTCAAACTCTGGCCCGCGGGCCAAATTTGGCCCGCCGTGTAATTTCATTTGGCCCTTGAGGTAATATCAAATTAAGATTAGAGCTGGCCCGCTGGTATTATACAGCGGCGATGCCTCTGTAACACTGCATTCACCGCTGATACTATACTTGCCAACCCTCACGATTTTCCCGAGAGACTCCCAAAATTTAGTGCCCCTCCCGAAAATCTCCCGGGGCAACCATTCTTCCGAATTTCTCCCGATTTCCACCCGGACAACAATATTGGGGGCGTGCCTTGAAGGCACTGCCTTTAGCATCCTCTACAGCCTGTCGTCACGTCCGCTTTTTCTTGCCGGTCCAGTCACATAATATATGCTGCTTTAACACACACAAGTGAATGCAAGGCATACTTGATCAACAGCCATAAGGGTCACACTGAGGGTGGCCGTATAAACAACTTTAACACTTTTACAAATATGCGCCACACTCTGAAGCCACACCAAACAAGAATGACAAACACATTTCGGGAGAACATCCGCACCGTAGCACAACATAAACTCAACAGGAGAAATACCCAGACCCCCTTGCAGCACTAACTCTTCCGGGACGCTACAATATACACCCCAGCACCCATCATTTTTATTTTATTTGATATGCCATTGATATTTTTTACTCATTATTATAATTTGAAACTCGATTTTGCATGTGACTATAAAGCTACATAAGCCTTGCTTGTTTAATATTCAATGCCAAACTTGTTTGGGTCCCTATTAAAAGGTTAATTTGTTCAACTTTGGCCCGCGGCTTTGTTCAGTTTTAAATTTTGGCCCGCTCTGTATTTGAGTTTGACACCCCTGCCTTAAGTAAATCAGGCCCAATGTTTGCACAGTACGTGCATCCTGTCATCAGGATCAGATTTAAAAATAATGTGCATGTTTTTCTTTCTTGTTGTTTTTTTAGGGCGAAAGGATCATCGTGCTCAGGCAGGTGGACCAGAACTGGTACGAGGGCAAGATCCCGGACACAAGCAAACAGGGCATCTTCCCCGTGGCCTACGTCGACCTCCTCAAGCGCTCGCCCTCTAAGAGCCCCGCCCACCACCTGGACCGCCACGGTTACAGCCGGACGCCGAGCTCCACCCCCGTCAAGGTAGGTAGCACCACAACCACCACCGCGTCGCAATTAGAAGGTTTTATCAGGGCGCCAGCTTGACCCCAGATCTGACTATTTATGTTACTCCCATTGTTAGAAACAGTTTTTGAAGTCCGCTTTCTATTTACTTTCTCCTCTTTTCCACTTCCCCCTCATGGAGCCTTTCTACCACCCACCACCTCCATCCCCCGCCCGTGACCTGTCCTCCCCCCACATGCCGCCGAGAAAGCAGGACCTGCAGGCGGTCACCCACGAGTGGCTCTCTCTCACGGTGGACGCCACCCCGCCTCCCTCCCTATCAGCCACCCCCGTACCGCCCACGCCTCCCCCGCTTCCCGCCGACCTCGCTCCTTTCCCGAGGGAGCCGTACATACCCTATTCCAAAGAAGACATTTCACGCCTCCCTTTGTCCCCGCCTCCCCGTTCCTCCGTCACCTCCCCGCTCCCCGATTCTGCGCTCGGAAACAGCCGAGGGCTTAGCGTAAGCGAGCGGTCGCAGCAGAGGGAGTTCTTTAGAACGCCGGTCGAGCTGCGTGTGGAAGACCCCTATGACGAGCTGCTGTCCATGGTCCTGGATGTCGCCGACCGCACGGACCACCAAGGCGCTTCCAGGCTGGCGCCGGAATATCCCACCCCCTTAGCGACCAGTAAGGGCGGGGTTCACGTTAAAGCAGACCAAGCGACACCGGCCGGCCAATCAGCAGGCAGGGTCCTGTACCATAAACCCGTGACAGTGCAAGTCCCCTATGATGAGTGTCAAAGGCCTCCGTCAGGCAAAGGGAAGGCGCTTATTGAGTTATTCATTGAGGAGGAAGATGAGGCTAGAGAGGAAGAGGAGGATGTGTTTACAGGGAGACTCGGTGCACAGGTAGAGCACATGTCACCTACGACCTTTTAAAGCCGCTTTTCCACCGGGCAGTGCAGTTTGCTTCAGTGGCTATTTCTTACCTTTCCCGATTTTTTTGTATTTTTTTTTCAGATTTTTACATTATAAACCAGGGGTCGGGAACCTTTTTGGCTGCGAGAGCCAAGAAGCCAAATATTTTAAAAGGTATTTCCGTAAGAGCCATATAATTATTTTTTTTTTAATTAACACAACTAATCAGATACGTTTTTAAGTAAAACCAACATTTATATAGTATAATAAGTCTGTTATTCTCTGTAATAACATTGTTATTCTGGAGCTAACTGTGGAGGGGGCGTGGCCTGCGAGCCTGCAGCGAAGCAGGGTGTGCCAGGACCGGCCTCGAAATCAGCGACAGGTGCGTAAGTGGCCCACCTGGGCCTTGTTATCTAATCACCTGTCGCTATGTTATAAGCAGCAGCCAGGAGGAGAGACGGGGTTGGGGCTGGAGCCAGAGTGCGAGCGAGAACGAAAGAGAAAAAGACAAGAGCTGGATAGCAACTGAGAGACTTATTGAAAAATAAAACAATATTGTAACCCTGAAACAGGCTCTCATGTCAGTGCTTGGTGGGCTGAAGAACCCCCAGGAGGGCAAGCCCCACGCTAATCAATAATAAATAAATAACTTTTTACCATTAACGCAACTTGTTGAACAGGTGCGCTAGAAAAGGGATGGATGGATGGATTAAAATGCACGAGAATGTTTTATATTTTGAACGTTACTTTTACCTCTGTGATTACAAGCGGAATTATTCATTACTTATCGTGTTAAGCAGTGTCAGCTCGGATTTATTTGAGAGCCAGATGCAGTCATCAAAAGAGCCACGTCTGGCTCTAGAGCCATAGGTTCCCTACCCCTGTTATAAACCGTTGGTGTCCGTTTTAGCAAATTTGACAGCACATTCTAAATATCCTATAAAAATGTAAAAACTTAAAAAAGTAGAATAAAACAGTTAACCTGTGAAATGTAAAGAGAAAAAGTTTACTTTAATGACACAAAGCTGCCATGCAGGCTGTTTTTTTCTTTAAAATGGCCATTGCTCTAAAAGTTAGAATGTCAATCAATCAATCAATCAATGTTTACTTATATAGCCCTAAATCACTAGTGTCTCAAAGGGCTGCACAAACCACAACACAAACCACTACGACATCCTCGGTAGACCCACATAAGGGCAAGGAAAACTCAGACCCAGTGGGACGTCGGTGACAATGATGGCTATGAGAACCTTGGAGAGGACGAAAGCAATGGATGTCGAGCGGGTCTAACATGATACTGTGAAAGTTCAATCCATAATGGATCCAACACAGCCGCGAGAGTCCAATCCAAAGCGGATCCAATCATAATCAATGTTGTTATGCATTATTGACCTAATGAAGGCTTCCAATTAGGGGCTGTCAAACGATTCAAATATTTACCGTGTTTTTCGGATTATAAGTCACTCCGAAGTGTACGTCGCACCGGCCGAAAATGCATAATAAAGAAGGAAAAAAACATACAAGTTGCACTGGAGTATAAGTCGCATTTCTGGGGGAAATTTATTTGATAAAATCCAACACCGAGAATAGACATTTGAAAGGCAATTTAGAATAAATAAAGAATAGTGAACAACAGGCTGAATAAGTGTACGTTATATGAGGCATAAATAACCAACTGAGAAGGTGCCTGGTATGTTAACGTAACATATTATGGTAAGAGTCATTCAAATAACTATAACATATAGAACAGGGGCGCTCACACTTTTTCTGCAGGCGAGCTACTTTTCAATTGACCAAGTCGAGGAGATCTACCTCATTCCTATTTATAATTTATATTTATTTATTTATGAAAGAGACATTTTTGTTAACAAGTTAATGGTGTTTAATGATAATATAAGCATGTTTAACACACATAGATTCCTTTCTTTCATGAAGACAAGAATATAAGTTGGTGTATTTGATTCTGATGACTTGCATTGATTGGAATTAGACAGTGGTGCTGATAACGGCCGCATTTTCAAATGGAGGAGAAAAAAAGTCCTCCTTTCTGTCCAATACCACATGAAAGTGGTTGGATTTGGCATCTCATTTGTCCAACTTGCATACTCGTTTTTAAACACTTTGTTATGAGAGTAGCATATGTGTGTGGCCCTTTAATGTCTGGCAGCAGGTGAGTGACGTCAGTGAGTGTGCGGGTGGGCAAGCAAGTGAGAAAGCGGTCGTTGAGGGCTGGGGAGAAATACATTGGCATCAAACTCCGTAGCTTGCTAGCTTGTGCACGCTAGCTTTCTGAGACTCTTATTTTGTTAGCACAGGCAGGATGAAACAGGTCTTTTATGGTGAAGACAGGAACTGTGCAGTCGGTCTTTAGAGTTTTGACAGTAGGTACGGAGTCTCTAGAAATAAAATGTGTTTCTCTGCGTCCGCCCTGTTAGTGATTTTTTTCTTAAATATGAGCTCGCAGCAGCCAGCGTCATCTCACAAGATCCTCGGGTGCCGAGAATGTCAAACAACTGACGAAAGTGAAGTCTTGGTATGATTGATGATTGCTAATTTTTATGTTTATTTTTTAATGCCTGGCTTGAGATCGACTGACACCCCCTCCGAGATCGACCAGTCGATCGCGATCGACGTAATGGGCACCCCTGGTATAGAACATGCTATACGTTTACCAAACAGTCTGTCACTCCTAATCGATAAATCCGATGAAATCTTCTTCCTCGATGTCGCTTCTAAACAACTCTGCCAACTCCAAAGGTATGCGCCGCTTCCTCTTGTCGTTTTCTGCTGCATATTTCACTACGTTCAGCTTGTAATCTGCAGTACATGGTTTCCTTTTCGGTGCCGTTTTTGTTCAGCCCTTCTCAGTTTTTATAAGTTACCGCCAACGATGAAATGATCCATTTTAATAGCTACGGCAGTAGCATATAGCAGTTAGCATTCCATTACCCATAATGCACTTCTGCCATGACCCTCCCCTGACGAATTCTTATTGGTTGACGTGTGTGTGACGATTGCTGACATTTACTTCGTCTCTTCCGCGAATGAGATAAATAATATTATTTGTTATTTTATTATTTAATTTCATACATACGTCGCTCCAGAGTATAAGTCGCACCCCTGACCAAACTATGAAAAAAAAACTGCAACCTATAGTCCGAAAAATACGGTAATATTTGATATTCAAGTTTTTTCATAGTTAACTCAAAATGATTCGCAAATGGATATAATATTTTGTCATTCATAGGTGTGCCCGAGACAGATAATTTTCTGGTTTTTATTACCATGAATGGGCAATTAGTTTGCTTTAATGAAATGAACGTTATGCTTTTTTAAATAGCTCAACACAATTTTTAAAGAGAATTTTTAAAATTACCTGCAGTGTGTTGGTGTCTTGCCATATTTTGTATGTGGTAGGGCAGTGGTTCTCAACCTTTTTTCAGTGATGTACCCCTTGTGAACATTTTTTTAATTCAAGTACCCCCTAATCAGAGCAAAGCATTTTTGGTTGAAAAACAGAGATGAAGTAAATTACAGCACTATGTCATCAGTTTCTGATTTATTGAATTGTATAACAGTGCAAAATATTGCTCATTTGATATAAAAATAACTAAAAACTTGTTGAAAAATAAACAAGAGATTCAATTGTAAATACAGATTTCTACACATAGACGTAATCATCAACTTAAAGTGCCCTCTTTGGGGATTGTAATAGAGATCCATCTGGATTCATGAACTTAATTCTAAACATTTCTTCACAAAAAAATAAATCTTTACATCAATATTTATGGAACATGTCCACAAAAAATCTAGTTGTCAACACTGAATATTGCATTGTTGCATTTCTTTTCACAGTTTATGAACTTACATTCATATTTTGTTCAAGTATTATTCAATAAATTTATTCATAAAGGATTTTTGAATTGTTGCTATTTTTAGAATATTTAAAAAAAAAATCTTACGTACCCCTTGGCATACCTTCAAGTACCCCCAGGGGTACGTGTACCCCCATTTGAGAACCACTGGTCTGGAAGACTCATCATCTTAAATCAGTGGTTCTCCATGTTCTCCATATGTGTAGAAATCTTTATTTATAATTGAATCACTTGTTTATTTTTCAACAAGTTTTAAGTTATTTTTATATCTTTTTTTTCCAAATTGTTCAAGAAAGACCACTACAAATGAGCAATATTTTGCACTGTTATACAATTTAATAAATCAGAAACTGATGACATAGTGCTGTATTTTACTTCTTTATCTCTTTTTTTCCAACCAAAAATGCTTTGCTCTGATTCGGGGGTACTTGAATTAAAAAAAAATGTTCACTGGGGTACATCACTGAAAAAAAGGTTGAGAATTACTGTCTTAAATAATGTATTTAGAAGGTCATAAACATATTTTTTCATTCATATTAAGATTTATTAATAATAATTCCTACTTTGCGGCAATTAATTTATCACGCTAACCAAATAACAGCGATATACCGAAATAAAACTTAACACATCACCAACACTCCTTGTTTCTGTCCACATCCGGTCTCGAACCTCCGACTTACAAGCGACAGATGATCCCCGACGTCCCCCAAAACCGCACCGAACTGCACTGCTTAGTGGAAATGTGCTTTCATTGGGGAAGCGCTGCAGGACCTTGTATAGGACATGGAGAAAAGTATTTTCCTATCGAAGATACTTCCTGTTTTCTTGCCATTGAAGTGTACGTGAGACGGTGGGAAGGGGGGAAAAAACTCTTTGACCACATGCTCTTTGCTCAACACGAGTACCGTGTTGTGCCACAGAACCGATCTAACAGCGCTAAGGAGCAAACTGCCGACTCAGCATTCACAATAATACATCGTAGCTGACTAGCAACATTTTGAAGTGCATCTACTGTCATCTTGTGGTTTTTTTGATTGATTGTTTGATACTTTTATTAGTAGATTGCACAGTTCAGTACATATTCCATACAATTGCCCACTAAATGGTAACACCCGAGTAAGTTTTTCAACTTGTTTAAGTCGGGGTCCACGTGGAAGTAATAAAAACCTACACCAGGAGGTTGCCTACAGCCACAGATGTTTCATGTTTAATGTCATCTTTTTGCAGCCAAGTATTCACGGTAGAGAAGAGAGTATGTTGAAGGAAAAGTACTCGTCTCCATGTCCTAACAGGAAGTCACGTTGTTAGCTCCTTCATGCATATTCAGTGTTGTGTGTCATTGCCCCCCCCCCATAGGCTGATGTCGGCCCCCTCCCTCGGTCACCTTCACCCTCCACCGGCCCCTCCTCGCCGCTCTCACCGCGGCCCTTGACCCCCGCTTCCCCCACATCGTCTCCTCCTGCCTCGCCGCTCGGTCCCGGCGCGGCCCCCTCCCCTCCCGCGGCCGCCTCCCCCCGTCCCCCGCCTCTCCCCGTCTTCTCCACGTCGCCGCCACGCCCCCCGTCCGCTTCGCCCTCGCCCCCTGTCACGCCGCCGCCCCTCTCGCCTCCGTCAGAGCGCTCTGGCGAGGCCCCGCCGTGGTCAGACGACGTTCGCCCCCAGCCCGCCACTTCACCCTCCACCCCCTCCCCCGCGTCCCTCACCTCCCGCCGCTCGCCCCCTGCAGTGCCCCTCCCGGGCCGCAGATCGCCCAAGGTGAAGGTAAAGCAGGAATGTGCTCTTGGTGATGCTGAGGATGAACCCTAACCTTTGTGGCTGTTGGCTTTGCGGGAGATGGAGTGATGAATTGATGAGTGCATTAATCCCTTTGACAGTGTTTCCTCATAAAGTGGCCAGGGGCCTTTAAATTACTCAACTGCAGAGAGCAGCAGGCATCTATTAGGATGAAAGCAGAAAGTCTTTTTTTTATTTTTTATAACTTTTCCTGACAAAGTGTGTTATGATTAATGGTGTCAACATTTGAACTTTTTCCAACGTCTTTTGTCCTTTTTTTCCCCCACACTTTTCCCCAATAAAAAGCGTGCTAAAGGCTGCAAATGGCCCCTGGGCCGCACATTGGACCCCCTTAGTTCCAAGTACAGTATTTGAAAAAAAATTTCCAGCAATTAATCATCTTGCATAACTATATTTAAATTACATTAAAGAACATAATGAATTAAATTGAATTGAATTAATAAATTAAAAATCAAAAAAATATATTTCGATACATTTAGATATATATTTTGTTTTTCCAAACCCCTTTATTATTTTCTGGTCAGTGTAAAAATGTTCTATCACCTATACTTTCTATTTCACTTCCCCTCCAATCAGGCCAACCTCCTCCAACCTTAAAGACAAAGCTACGAACTATGGGAGACCGGGCTTTCTACTCCGCTGCTCCCAGTCTGTGGAACGTTATCCCTGACCACCTGAGGGCACCTCAGACTGTGAATGTTTTTAAAAAAGGCTTAAAAACCCTTCTTTTTAAAAAAAACTTTTTTATAGATATGCATGCTGGTTCCAGCTATTGGGCTGTTTGTAGTTTTATTATTTTATTTATTTTTAGTATCATTTTATTATTATTATTCTTACTATTTTTTTACACTGTGGCACTTTGAGGTTGTTTGCTCAACGTAAAGTGCTTTTTTTACAAATAAAATCTATTATTATTAATACACAAGGCTAAATTGGGGCCCTAAGCATAATTTAATATCGAGGCCCACCCGTTACGTCATTTTTCCACACTTTTTAAAATTTATAATAATATAACGGATTAGATTAAACAATTTTTATACAGTACTTTCTGACTCATAAATATAATTGTATCTAATGCATGTTTTGTACTTAAATTAACTTATTCTTTTTAGTGCAAAATAACGCATTTAACATAAATTTCGGTCTATAAGCCGCAACTTTTTTCCTAAACTTTGAGTATTTTTCTTCATTAGGTCATCAAAAAAATTCTAAAAAAGAAAACAAAAACAGCAAATACGCTGAAAAGGTGTTTTATTGTTTGTTCTTTGGCGCCATTCTTTGGATGGGTTTGCTCACTGCAGGTGCTGCAGTGTCCTTCCACTAGTGCTTTTGTTGTTTTGTTTTTTCAACCGGCGTACCGTTCACTCTTCTAGCCGTCGATGTAATAGAAAGTTGTGAGTGTGTGCACTAAAACACATTTCTACACCAGCATGCCACTAGTGGATGAAAGGGAACAAATGTTTGCAGGTAGTTGTTGCATCCTGGTGTGTTGTGGACGCTCATGCGCAGACATTGGCATGTGTGCTGGATTGCCTTTTTGCCTGCGAGTGGCTTCAGTGGTTGCTATGGAAACGGACAGTACAGACAGGTCTTTTGTTGTTGTTTGTTTTATGTCCGTGGAGCAGGAGCCAGTTGTGGGCGGTAAGCCGCCGCGTAGCCCCATCTTGTCACGGAGGCCCGTTAGAGGTCGAAGGGTAGGGGAAGACATGTCTTTCACAATATCATCCTACTTTTTTTATTGCTTTAGACAATTCCTGGTGGTGCCTCCCTCTGTTACGGCGTCACTGACAGTGAAACCCCAGTCTGCTCCTGTACTGCATGTTGATATATTTTCTATTTGTGTCTGTCTTGCAGAGGTTAGTCCAGGATGCTCTTCATGGCGGAGGAGACCCGTAAGTGATCTTTACGTCCATCATGTCATCAAGTACAACCTTCATGTGGTCTTCATTACTTTTTCATATTTACAAATGGAACAAATAATTGTTTCTCCACAAAATTCTACACACAACCTTCTTAAAAGTATGTGCATGCGTGTACACACATATATATATATATATATATATATATATATATATATATGTATATATATATATATATATGTATATATATGTACATATATATATGTATATATATGTATATATATATATATATATATATATATATATATATATATGTGTATATATATATATATATATATATGTATATATATATATATACATATATATACATACATATACATATACATATTGTGTATATACATATGTACATATATTTATACATATACTCTACCTATATATTTATTATGTATGTATGCATATATACAGTATATACAGTATATATATTATATATTATTTATTAAATATATATATATAAAATATGTATATGTATGTATGTATACATATATACATATATATTTTTTCTTTTTAAATTTGTTGCAAATGTATAAAAAGGAAAATGCAAATAATAATATACATAATTAGTCACAGATTTATTTAATTAATTTGTTGATGCACGCAGTCACAAATACTCTTCCCGTCGCTCTAGGGTCTCAGAAATTATTTTGTGACTGTTGCGGCCTAAATTTGCAGCAGCTTTTTCACAAAGTTGCAGCAAAAAAACAATGTTTCGGGGCTTTTTTTTCCGTAATTATGTATGGACTTGATTGAACTCCTTCATCAATGTTTGTATTAGTATATGAAGTGTTTTTATAATCGTAACCGCATTTCAACAAAGGTTAGAAAACAAATATTGTGATGTTTTACTTGTTTTACCCCACACAGACCAAAGAGTAGACATTAGATGGCAGTAAAAGAAAGTGTTCTAAAAACAAACTGAGCTAGACTTTTCTGGATTTTTTTAATAAATGTTTTAAATATTTTATGCAATTTTATTTGCTTTTGTCAGCTATTTTTTTTTTTAAACCTGTCTATGTTTTTTATTTATTGTAATAATTATTATTATTGATTTATTAAATGATTGTAGTATTTTTTGTTTAGTTTTTTTACCTAACTCATTGTTTTTAACCTTAGGGCCGCCCCAAAAAATATTTTCTCAGCTGTGGTCTGTATAAGCTGCAGAGTTAGTACTCTGTTGTAATGCACTTTTCCACCACTAGTGGCAGTAATGTCATCCATCCATCCATTCTCTACCGCTTATTCCCTTTGCGATCGCAGAGAGCGCTGGTGCCTATCTCAGCTACAATCGGGCGGAAGGCGGCGTACACTCATGCAAATATAAGAAGTCTGGAGCTAAAGTCATAGAGAAGTTTTCTAAGCGCAAAAATTATGACTGAAGTGGTAAAAACTGTATTTTCCTTTGCACTTTATTATACTGACAGTTTTGTTTAAAAAACACGCGACTCCGAAAGGGACAAGCGGTAGAAAATAGATTACCGGTAATTACAATTAAATAATTTTGCACTGTCAGATTACCAATGAATTAATCATGTGTCAAATTGATTGCAACTCATAGTCATAATTACCCAGAATTACAGAAAGAAACACATGTTGCAGACATTCTATGTGTATGTTTTACACTTCAAAGGTGTTTGTTCATCCTAAACATTTATTTATGTTCCAACACATTTAATCCTACGCGGGAAGAGTATTTGTGAACTGCCGAGAGCGATCTTTAGCGTTAATATTAGTTTGTAATTGAGAGACAGTTATCATCACACTTCAACAACTCTAACATGTAAGTGTTGCCTATTTGCTAGGTCAGGATTGCGAATGAAATCCCATTCTCAATTGTCTTACCCTGGATAAATAGAGGTCACATAAATCTATTTATATACTACATTACCCAGAAGGCTTAGCAGACAGAAACCAGAAGTAGGTTACATTCCTGGATGAACATATCTTTTGGGTAGTTGCAGCCAATCAAGCACTCACTGTTGAATGTCGTATTCTTTTTTTCCGTGCAGCTTCCAGGTGGTGTACAACTACGTGCCTCGCAACGAGGACGAGCTGGAGCTGAGGGAGGGCGACATCGTGGACGTGATGGAGAAGTGTGACGACGGCTGGTTTGTCGGTAAGAAAACTCCTTATTACAGGAAAAAATTGCCTATTTTTACGACTCAACTGGGTGGCTCAAGTGCCGCCTGAAGTCGACGTCGACATACATGGTCGACCCAATTTGTCGACAAAAGTTGTTTAAATTGTATTCTAAACTTCTTACATGTAATGGCAGCCTTGTACTCTCTGCAGTTGAGTAACTTAATAGTTTTAGCAAGCAGTCAAAAGTGGCTTTAATGACTTTGCATCAACTTTATGAATTCAAGAACCAAACCAAGTGTTGTTTCAAGGACTTTGCGTCAACATTATCAATTCAAGAAATGACCCAAATGTTACTTCATATGACTCTGAAACATGTTTATGGTTTCAAAAAAACAACCCGAGTGTTACCTAATGTTACTTAAAATGTATGACTTCAGTTCAGTTTGATGAGGCAATAGATAAGTTGCTACATTAACTTTATTTTACATTTAAGCCTACCCACCTTATTTGTTATAGTTGATTTCAGTCGCAAATTAGATATTTTCCATGTTTACTATTTTCTTACTACTATAGGAGGCTTGAAAATTGTCCAATACTGATATCAGCAAAAATCATAGTGCTACTTTCAGTATTTTGTAGTGTGGTTAGCGTGTTAGAACATGTTTGATCAAGTTGAACTATTCAGAGAACAATGGTAGGTAAGAAAAAAGTATTTATTTACTCAACTATATATTATTAACGGGAATGGACTTATTTTGTCTTTAAGTTAAAGTGGAATGCTTATGGTTTTTTGGCGACACCTGGTGGCCACACTAAGTCATGAAGTTAAACTCATGGTGTAGTACATAGGTGTCAAACTCCATGTAATTCCATTTGGCCCTTGAGACAATATAAAATTAACATTTGAGCTGGCCAGCTGGTATTATACAGCGGCACCAACTCTCTAAGACCGCATTCACAGCTAATACTCATACTTGCCAACCCTCACGATTTTCCTGGGGGACTCCCAAAGTTCAGTGCCCCTCCCGAAAATCTCCCGGGGCAACCTTTCTCCTGAATTTCTCCCCATATCCGCCCGGACAACAATATTGGGGGCGTGCCTTAAACGTACAGCCTTTAGCATTCCTTACAACTTGTCGTCACGTCTGCTTTTCCTCCATACTAACTGCGTGCCGGCCCAGCCACATCACATATGCGGCTTTTACACACACTTAAGTGAATGCGATGCATACTTGGTCAACAGCCATACAGGTCACACTAAGGGTGGCCGTATAAAAAACTTTAACAATGTTACAAATATGTGCCACACTTTGAACCCACACCAAATAAGAATGACAAACACATTTCGGGAGAACATCCGCACCGTAACACAACATAAACACAACAGAACAAATACCCACAACTCCTTGCAGCACTAACTCTTCCGGGACTCTACAATATACGCCCCCCCCCCCAATACCAAACCCCACCCTTCCAAACCCTGCCCCCCTTATTGTTATTTTATTTTAAAATGAATTAGCCTGTAGAAAAAGTTAATGTTGATATTTACCTCAGAAGGCTGCAAATAGAAAAGAGGCTTTTTTAAAATTTTTATTTAAATTGTATTTAATACACCATTGTTGTGGCTTCACGGTGGAAGAGGGGTTAGTGCGTCCGCCTCACAATACGAAGGTCCTGCAGTCCTGGGTTCAAATCCAGGCTCGGGATCTTTCTGTGTGGAGTTTGCATGTTCTCCCCGTGAATGCGTGGGTTCCCTCCGGGTACTCCGGCTTCCTCCCACTTCCAAAGACATGCACCTGGGGATAGGTTGATTGGCAACACTAAAATTGGACCTAGTGTGTGAATGTGAGTGTGAATGTTGTCTGTCTATCTGTGTTGGCCCTGCGATGAGGTGGCGACTTGTCCAGGGTGTACCCCGCCTTCCGCCCGATTGTAGCTGAGATAGGCGCCAGCGCCCCCCGCGACCCCGGAAAGGAATAAGCGGTAGAAAATGGATGGGATGGACACCATTGATGTTTTTCCGTTTGTTTTTTGAAAGTTGATTTTGCACTATTAAGTTATATAAGCTTGGCTTGTTCCATATTCAGTGTGAAAGCAAATCCGTGTAGCAAACTGAGCCATTATTGACGTTTTATTCATGCACTTTCTCTTGCTACTACAAGGCTTGAATGTTTGATTAATTAATTATTGGTATTTTATTTTCAAATGTATTATTAGCCCGTGGAAAAAGTTTATTGTAATATTTACCTCGCCCTGCGATGAGGTGGCGACTTGTCCAGGGTGTACCCCGCCTTCCGCCCGATTGTAGCCGAGATAGGCGCCACCGACCCCAAAAGGGAATAAAATGGTAGAAAATGGATGGATGGATAATATTTACCTCAGAAGGCTGCAAATATTTGATATGCCATTGATATTTTTTAAATCATTATTATTACTATTTGAAAGTCGATTTTGCATGTCACTATAAAGTTATATAAGCCTTGCTTGTTCAATATTCAATGCAAAACTTGTTAGTGTCCCTATTAAAAGGTTAATTTGTTCAACCTTGGCCCGCGGCTTTGTTCAGTTTTAAAATTTTGGCCCACTCTGTGTTTGAGTTTGACACCCATGGTGTAGTAGGTTGAATGATGCGGACACGTTTGTTACTGGATACTTTCTAATACGCTTCTGCCTTGGAGATTTTGTATGGGTAAATAATCCATCCATCCATTTCTACCGCTTATTCCCTTTTGGGGTCGCGGGGGGCGCTGGCGCCTATCTCAGCTACAATCGGGCGGAAGGCGGGGTACACCCTGGACAAGTCGCCACCTCATCGCAGGGCCAACACAGATAGACAGACAACATTCACATTCACACACTAGGGCCAATTTAGTGTTGCCAATCAACCTATCCCCAGGTGCATGTCTTTGGAAGTAGGAGGAAGCTGCAAGTATAAATATTTGATACTTGTTTACATCAACAAAAGTGTTGTTTTAGACTGCAATATCCTTCAATTAAGGCCCCTCATTGCATAAGTCTAGCTTGTGTGCTAAGCTGTTGTGTAGCTGCTTGCTCCGAGTGGCCTATCATGTTTACCTTTTTGTAAATGACCAACCTTATTTGCTAATTGGAGGACTTTTCGATTTGCACAAGCTGCTGGACTGCCTGTATCGTACATTTTACATGTAAACTGATTTATTGAAGTGAATTGTATTTATATAGCACTTTTTCTCAAGTGACTCAAAGCGCTTTACATAGTGAAACCCAATATCTAAGTTACATTTAAACCAGTGTGGGTGGCACTGGGAGCAGGTGGGTAAAGTGTCTTGCCCAAGGACACAAGGGCAGTAACTAGGATGGCACAAGCGGGAATTGAACCTGCAACCCTCAAGTTGCTGGCACGGCCACTCTACCAACCGAGCTATGCCGCCCCGATATTCCGATACTTGTTTTTTTGCTCGTATCAAACCGATATCAATAGCGGATCAGGACACCCTTAACTACTTTTTCAGTCGTTCTTGAACTTTTTTTCACCCAGTTCCACTTCAGAAAACACTTGGCTCTCTAACTACCACCATAATGACCAACATTAAAAGTACAGTGGCGCAGTAGGACTACGTATTTATTAAAAACAAGGCAGAGAGTAAGTATATTTAATACTTTTGGCCACTCTAATGTTACTCACAGTTTTAAGAGTAACACTGGGTTGGAATATAGGAAAATAAAAACACTGTACTTTAATCAAGTGATTCTCTGTCAAACCACTAGATGGAGTCGTCATATCACGAGTGCTACGCATACCCCAGTTTGAGAGAATCACCGTACAATAATATTTTATGTACACTTAATCCTCTTTTTCCCCCCTTAATTTCAATTACAACAACTACAAATATTATCTATCTCTATACAATTTAAGTTGAATTAAAAATTTAATAAAAAAAGGTCGGAAAAGGAGCAGGAAGAAGGAAAAGGTTAGAATGCACTGAATAAAAAAAACAATGCCTTGCCCCATCACTCATTTATAATAACCTGATTCGATATCAACAACGTAATACATGATAACCTTATATAGCAATATTTATTCAGTATATATTATATTATTTTATAGTGTTTATATAGTATGTCTAGTCTAAAATTACAGGATACATATCATATATAAACACATAAATGACTAAAGTAAAATAAAATAAAAAAATCTATATAAACTCTTATTTCATGACATGTCGTTTATACTAATAAAATACACCCTCAAGATATTTTATGTTTTCCTCTCTTAGTTGTATTATCAAAATATTATTTTTGTATTAATTTTTAAACTGAATGATGTTATTGCTTTGGTTTGTTTGTTATTGTATTATTTATCATCATGGCAAATTAATATCTGCAAAGTAAGAATTGTTCATTATATATTGATGTTATGATGTTATTGCTTTGGTTTGTTTGTTATTGTATTATTTATCATCATGGTAAATTAATATCTGCAAAGTAAGAATTGTTCATTATATATTGAAAAGCATGTTTACAACCATCTAAATATATATATTTTTAACAATATGAGAGCCTTTTCGACAGGAAGTAACACTCACTTAGTCCCCTTTACAATATAAAAACATTGTCTGAGGCTGAGCCAATCAGTGGTCAGGATACTGAACAGCACGCTCTGATGGGCTTTTATTGATTGACCAGTATTGAGTTTTTATTTTAATTTCGCCATGTTTATGCTGAAAATTGCTTAATTGAATCATCCAGAAATACAAAAAATATGATTCTTTTTATCTGTGATTAAATTCAAATTGAAAACAAAAAAAAACGTTTTTATTCTACAGTTTCTCGACTTTTTTAATGCACAACTATAATTAATTTCCCAGATTTGGTGTTATCTTCTTTTTTTGAAGACTTTTTAATGACCCAGTAAAGCAGGGGTCGGAAACCTTTTTGGCTGAGAGAGCCATGAAAGCCAAATATTTTAAAATGTATTTCCGTGAGAGCCGTATAATATCTTTAACACTAAATACTGTCCCATTTTGTTGACGAACCCCAAGATGCAGAGACGTTGGGAGGCATTGAATAAGAAAACATTATTTATTTAGATACTAAAACAAGAACAAACAAAAGGGTACTAACAAAAGGTCCGCACGAGGCGGATAACAAACTAGGCTATGAACAAAACTCTTACTGTGACAAGAAGGAACTATGGCATGAGCAGAGTGAACAAAAGTAGACACAGCTACACCGAAGTATTAATGACATTGACAGGTAGTGGTGACAAACAACCGGTAGGCGCGACTGTTATCCAGCACTGACTGGAAGACAAAGCAGGTAAAAATAGAAGTGGGCTGATTGACACCAGGTGTGGCCAGGTGCCAATCAGCCGCAGCTGAGGGGGGGAACAGCGCTCAGGGAGAAAGACAGGAAACAGACAAAATAAGAGCGCTGACAGGAAACAAAGACAGGAAAAACTTAAACATGGCCACACTTTCAGGGACAAACCTGACAATACAACTGTCAGGTTCAAACCCTGATGACATCTATTAAACAGACAGGAAGCAAGGAATTTAACAGAGACAGGATTCAATTTAGCTCAATGAGGAGAAACCCGTAGACCTGTACCCTTGTACAGTGTCGTCTCATGCTCTGACAAGAGAATCCAACGCCTTCTCTTTCATTTCGACTTTCCCTGATTACAATAACTAAATGCGTGCATCTCCTATTCTTTATAATAACATTGTTATTCTGAAGCTAACCAATAAGAAATAAAATACTTTTGACCATTAATGTGACTTCTTGAACAGGTGCGGTAGATGGATTAAAATGCATGAGAAAGTTTTATATTTTGAAGGTTATTTTTAACACTGTGATTACCAGCAAAATTATTAATTACTTATCGTATTAAGCAACGTCCGCTAAGATTGAATCTGAGAGCCGGATGCAATCATCAAAAGAGCCACATCTGGCTCGAGAGCCATAGGTTCCCTACCCCCGCAGTAAAGGTTGATTTGACCGTGTCTTAAAAAAAGACGCCACTAGATGGCACTGTGCTCCCACAGCTTACAGGCAAACCCTTCCATTACTGACATGTTTTAGTAAGTATTGAATTGGATGAAATGCTGTAGTTTAGCTTTCATCTCATTTCCTGCTGTCGTGTGTTTGCCCAAAGGGACGTCCCGGAGAAGCAAGCTGTTTGGAACCTTCCCGGGAAACTACGTCAAGCATCTACCGTGAACGATTCCCTCGCCTCCCTCGCTATCGACGCCTTTTTACCCAGCATCCCACTCAGCACAGCAGGAGAGGTCACCTGTCGACACCTGCCGCACACGTGTGTGTGCGTGTGTGTGTGTGTGTGTGTGTGTGTGTGAGAATGTGTGTGTGTTCAGCCCTCACTAGCCATCTTTAACAGACCTCGCGAGGTAAATACAATTAACTTTTTTTTATATATCTATATCTTTATAGGCTTATTTTTCTATCACGCAAAAATACGCTTTTGCCGCAAAGTAATGGGTAATCACCTTTCATTTCTGTTTTTTTTTTTTGTTTTTGTTTTTTGCGTGTTAGACTTTTGTTTCTCACCCCCAAAGACATTCAGGCCGACGAGTTGTTCCAGGATAATGCGTAAAAAAATGTTAATGTAATTACAGTAAGACCCCACCATTCGCTGATGTAAACAATATAGCGGACACATGCTAAAATAAAAAAAAATGTAATAAAAACGCCTATTTTTTAGGGATGTGAAGCTTTGAGGACCTAACGATTCAGTCAGATTCCGATTTCTGGACTGACAATTCGATTCAGATTCGATTCTCAATTCAATTGTATTAATTGGTGTAATAATTCGGATGAAATTTTTTCAAAACAGGTTGCATGTTAGAAAAGCTCCTTCTGGTTGCATGGAGGTGGACTAAAAAAAAGGTATTTTTAAAAATGTATTCTTATGAAAAAAACTGTATATTTGTTTTAAATGTATTTGTTTATCGTTTTTTGAAAATTAGATGTTGATTAAGAATCGGGATCCATCAGAATGGCAACTCGGATGTCGATTGATATTTTTTTACACCCCTAGTAACTAACAGGGTGTGAACAATATAATGGACACACGCTTAAACATAAAAAAAATGTAATAAAAACGCCTATTTTTTTAGGGATGTGAAGCTTTGGGCACCTAATGATTCAGTCAGGTTCCAATTCCTGGACTGACAATTTCGATTCAGAATCGATTCTCGATTCAATTTTATTATTTAGTGTAATAATGCGGATGAAAATTTTTCAAAACAGGTTACATGTTAGAAAAGCTCCTTCTGGTTGCATGGAGGTGGACTAAAAAAAAGGTATTTTTAAACATGTATTCTTATGAAAAAAACTGTATATTTGTTTTAAATATATTTGTTTATCGTTTTTTGAAAATTAGATATTGATTAAGAATCGGAATCCATCAGAACCGCAACTCGGATGTCGATTGATATTTTTTTACACCCCTAGTAACTAATAGGGTGTGAACAATATAATGGACACACGCTTAAACATAAAAAAAAATGTAATAAAAACGGCTATTTTTAAGGGATGTGAAGCTTTGGGCACCTAATGATTCAGTCAGGTTCCAATTCCTGGACTGACAATTCGATTCAGATTCGATTCTCAATTCAATTGTATTATTTGGTGTAATAATTCGGATGAAATTTTTTCAAAACAGGTTGCCTGTTAGAAAAGCTCCTTCTGGTTGCATGGAGGTGGACTAAAAAAAAGGTATTTTTAAAAATGTATTCTTATGAAAAAAACTGTATATTTGTTTATCGTTTTTTGAAAATTAGATATTGATTAAGAATCGGGATCATCAGAATCGCAACTCGGATGTCGATTGATATTTTTTTACACCCCTAGTAACTAACAGGGTGTGAACAATATAATGGACACACGCTTAAACATAAAAAATAAAAATAAAATGCCTATTTTTTTAGGGATGTGAAGCTTTGAGCACCTAATGATTCAGTCAGGTTCCAATTCCTGGACTGACAATTTCGATTCAGAATCGATTCTCGATTCAATTTTATTATTTAGTGTAATAATTCGGATGAAAATTTTTCAAAACAGGTTACATGTTAGAAAAGCTCCTTCTGGTTGCATGGAGGTGGACTAAAAAAAAGGTATTTTTAAAAAATGTATTCTTATAAAAAAAAAAAAAAACTGTATATTTATTTTAAATATTTTTTGTATAATTTTTTGAAAATTAGGTATCGATTAAGAATCGGGATCTATCAGAATCGCAACTCGGATGTCGATTGATATTTTTGTGCACCCTTAGTAACTAACAGGGTGTGAATCTTTGGCCACTTAACCATTCGATCCAATTCCAGGAGTGACGATTCGATTCAGAATAGCTTCTCTTTTCAAACTGATTCCCGCAACGTATTATTTGGTATTAGAATCAAGATTCGACTCTCAAAACAGGTTACAGGTTAGAACAGCTCTTTCTGGTTGAATGGAGATGGTCTGAAAACTTATTTTTTTCTAAATTGATTCTTATGAATTAAAGTTTGTTTTTATTGATTTTTTGGGAATCTATTAATCGATTTAGAATTGGGATGAATAGATTTGCAGTTCAGATGTGATTTTTTTTTTTTTTTGTGCACCGCTATTGTTTTTAGTAAAGCCTATAACGGTGGTTCTCACCTCAGAACACACGTGGCCCTCCAAGTACCACCATAATGACCAACATTAAAATACAGTAGCATAGTAGGCCTAAGTATCAAGGGTATCATAGAAAAAAAAACAATTTAAAATTAATCAGGATTTTTATTTGTAACTATTCTTAATCGATTGAAAAAATCTAAAATCGAAACAAAACCTTTTTTTATTATGTAATATAATACGATTCAAGAGCTGTTATGAGGTATTTAGGTTAATCACAGAAATGGCGCCCATTGTTATTAAAAAGTATTGATTTTTGAATCGAGAGTCTGTTCTGAATCGTTACCCCCAAGAATTGAATGGAATCGTGTGGTGCCCAAAGATTCACAGCTCTACTAAGTATTCATTAAAACCAAGGCGCAGGTTTTATTTAACAAGTTTATTCAATATTTGTGGCCACCGTAACATTACATACAGTTTGAACAATCACACTGTGTCTGAATGTAGTCATATAATACAACACTGTACTTTAATCAGGTCATTCTTTGGCGTACCACAGTTTGAGAATCACTGGATTAGAAAAGCTTCTGGTTTTATGCCAATGGCCTAAAAATGTTGTTTTAAAAATGTATTCTTATGAATTCAAAAAATAATTTTTTAATCCTTTTTTAAAACTATGAATTGATTTAGAGTCTGGGTGAATAGGGACTTGCATTTTGGATGTGGGTCAATTTATTTTTGTGCACCGGCACTATTTTTGGTCAGGCCTATAATATGCCTCTTGCTTATGAAAAGATCTGTTTAAAATATTACTATATATATATATACATACATATATACATACATACATATAGACACACACACACACATACGGACATGTATGTATGTATATATACATACATACATACATGTATGTATGTATGTATTTGTGTGTGTATTTGTATGTATATATACATATATATGTATATATATATGAAAACATCTGTTTAAAATATTACTCTATATACTGTACATACATACATACATACATACATACATGTATGTATGTATTTGTGTGTATATATGTATGTATATATACATATATATGTATATATATATATATGAAAACATCTGTTTAAAATATTACTCTATATACTGTACATACATACATACATGTATGTATGTGTGTGTATATATTCATGTATGTGTATATATATATATATATGTATATGTATATATATTCATATCATTTATACTATATGTATATATATAGATATATATATACATACATATATATGTATATATAATTTATGTAGTATAAATATTACAGTATTGTACTTGCAAAACAACTTTTAATTGAATAGACGTAATAATAAATAAATAAATTGGGGCCCTAACCATCATTTTATTTTGATTACAAGATTATTATTCATGTGAAAGGATTTTATACCGTATTCATCAAACTTTAATTTGAGGCATGTTTTGTATTTAAACTAATTAATGTGAAATGTTTTCATTTTTTTTATTTTTTGAGGAAAATAAGACATTTCACATGAATTTTTGCATATTTCCCAGTCGTTTTTTTTATTTTTTTTAAACGAGTGCACTCCACCCAGAGATAAAGAGGTCGACTGGTAAAATTAGACATGATATTCTTGTTATTGACGGAGCAGGAAGGGGCTGGGAATACGATAGGAAGCGCCTTTAATTGAAATCAAAAGTATTAGGAGGGGCCGCCCCTGCACAGCAGATAGCGCCATCTTTTATTTAGCTCGCTGGAAATCGGCCAATGGGCGGGGACCTGCTGTATTAAAAAAAAAAAAAAAGAGCGCCAATGTCATCAATTTTGCTGTGGCGCTAGGATTTGTTATGCACTTTAACAACTTTGTGTTTGGCTCGGTTGTAGAGCGTGCGTGTTGTTTGGGGGGCAGGACTTGCCAGCTGGGGGTTTTATTTATCAAAGCGTGAGGTGTAGAAGAAGATTGTAGCGCCATTTTGTTTGTTTTTTACGAGGGCCGGCCAGGCCAGGCCAGGGCCGCCTGCGAAGGATTGTTTGTCATCGATGGATTAACGCGTGCTTAGTTTTATTTATGCCATCCTTACGTTTGCAAGGTTGTCCACCAGGAGGCGACATTTATGACTTCATATTACATATATATATTGAAAAAAATACATAGGATTTTATTTTTCACACTCGTTTAAGCACCTTAAGATATATTTTTAATCATGAACTTCACGTCACGTTTTTGTCATTCGGCGTGTGTGCGTGTGTGTGTTTTTTAAGCCTTTTGTATGTACTTGTCCAGCATCCACATGCTTTATAAAAACCAGCGTTTTCTCACTCCACTCACTTTGGCTTTCCTCTTTATTTCTACTCCACCTTCTATCCTTTTTTTTTTTTTTATATTCATCAACAGCGCCATCTGGTGTGTCTTTTTCTTCCTCTCTTTGTAAAAATGATAGTGGTTGGCGGCCGCCTTAAACCTCCACCTGCTGGCTGGGCAGCCATGTTAACGTGATGACCGTGTAGTGTTTGTACTACCAAATGTACACCTCTCGGGTTTTTTTTTTCCTGCTGTTGGCTACACGACTAGCAAGTATTTCTACGTTGGGCTGTATTGCTAATAAACCGTTAGATTTATCACGGGGCTCTTCCAATTGTGTTCGCTTTGAATTAAATCATTTTGGATCATTAAAGCCACAATGTGTACAGCGCGCTAAATTAATGCTTCAGTCACGAGCTTTGCATTTGTAAGGGGAGCAAGCAAAATGGAGCTGGTGTTAATTTAAAGGACTTTAAAATGTAAAACATTATTTATTACGTAGTGTGACTTTAAAGGCCTACTGAAACCCACTACTACCGACCACGCAGTCTGATAGTTTATATAGCCATCCGTCCATCCATTTTCTACCGCTTATTCCCTTTCGGGGTCGCGGGGGGCGCTGGCGCCTATCTCAGCTACAATCGGGCGGAAGGCAGGGTACACCCTGGACAAGTCGCCACCTCATCGCAGGGCCAACACAGATAGACAGACAACACTCACACTCACATTCACACACTAGGGCCAATTTAGTGTTGCCAATCAACCTATCCCCAGGTGCATGTCTTTGGAAGTGGGAGGAAGCCGGAGTACCCGGAGGGAACCCACGCAGTCATGGGGAGAACATGCAAACTCCACACAGAAAGATCCCGAGCCTGGATTTGAACCCAGGACTGCAGGAACTTCGTATTGTGAGGCAGACGCACTAACCCCTCTGCCACCGTGAAGCCATATAGTTTATATATCAATGATGAAATATTAACATTGCAACTCATGCCAATACGGCCTTTTTAGTTGACTAAATTGCAATTTTAAATTCCCCGGGCGTTTTTTCTTGAAAACGACGCGTAATGACGACGTGTACTGTTAGGAAATATGAGCGCTGCGCACACACACAGCTAAAAGTCGGCTGCTTTAAAGGGGAACATTATCACCAAACCTATGTAAGCGTCAATATATACCTTGATGTTGCAGAAAAAAAACCATGTATTTTATTTACCGATTTCCGAACTCTAAATGGGTGAATTTCGGCGAATTAAACGCCTTTCTGTTTATTGGTCTTTTAGCGATGACGTCAGAACGTGACGTGGCCGAGGCAACACACTCGCCATTTTCACTTTCACATTACAAACACCGGCTCTGTAATTTTCCGTTTTTTCGACTATGTTTTGGAACCTTGGAGACATCATGCCTCGTCGGTGTGTTGTCGGGGGGTGTAACAACACTAACAGGGAGGGATTCAAGTTGCACCACTGGCAAGAAATTTGCTGCCAGACCCCCATTGAATTTGCCAGAGAGTCTGCACATTTGACTGGCGATGCTAAGACAGACATGGTACAGAGATGTATGGATAACCTGCAGATGCATTTGCAACGATTAAGTCAACGAAATCACAAAGGTGAGTTTTGTTGATGTTGTTGACTTATGTGCTAATCAGACATATTTGGTCACGGCATGACTGCCAGCTAATCGATGCTAACATGCTACTTCAATTGATGCTAACATGCTATTTACGCTAGCTGTATGTACATTTGAAACTAGATACCCACATTTAATGCGAAACAAACACTTACCAATCGATGGATTTAAGTTGCTCCAGTGTCTCAAGATGCGAAAGTCCTGATCGTTTGGTCCGCACATTTTACCGGCGATGCTAATAAGACAGCCATGCTATGAGCCACTTCATTAGGTACACCCATGCTATGGCCGAATAGCGTCAATAGCTATTCGCTCAATAGCTTCAATTTCTTCTTCACTTTCGTTTTCGCTATCTGCCTCCATACTCCAACCATCTGTTTCAATACATGCGTAATCTGTTGAATCGCTTAAGCCGCTGAAATCCGAGTCTGAATCCGAGCTAATGTCGCTATATCTTGCTGTGGTAACCGCCATGTTGTTTGTATTGGCAGCCCTGTATGACGTCACAGGGAAATGGACAGTCACACCGCAAAAAGCGAAAATCAAGAACTTAAAACTTTTTTAGGGATATTCCAGGAGGTGTAAAATTTTGAAAAAAACTTCGAAAAATAAAACAAGCTACTGGGAACTGATTTTTATTGTTTTTAACCCTTTTGAAATTTTGATAATGTTCCCCTTTAACCGCATAATTACACAGTATTTTGGACATCTGTGTTGCTGAATCGTTTGCAATTTGTTCAATTAATAATGGAGAAGTCAAAGTAGAAAGATGGAGGTGGGAAGCTTTAGCCTTTAGCCACACAAACACATGGTGATTCCTTGTTTAAATTTCCCGGAGGTGAAGCTTTACTATGGATCAGAGCGGTCAAGCGAACATGAATCCCGACCAAATTTCAACCAGCAGTTTTTGGTGAGAAAATTGTGGTAAAAAGTCGCCTCTCACCGGAGAAAAGCTGAGCTTGTGCCGTCCATGCAGCTGCCGTCGACTTCCCTCAGAGACTGGCCTCAAGACACCCGTGGACACACACTTCTCCGACTATCAGGTACTATTAAACTCACTAAAACACTAGCAACACAATAGAAAGATAAGGGATTTCCCAGAATTATCCTCGTAAATGTGTCTAAAAACATCTGAATCCGTCCCAATGCAATCGCCTTTTTTTTTTTTTTTTCTAGACCTTGCTATTAGTATCCTCAAACATGAATCTTTCATCTTCGCTCAAATTAATGGGGAAATTATCGTTTTCTCGGTCCGAATAGCTAGTTTTGTTGGAGGCTCCCATTAAAACAATGTGAGGATGTGAGGAGCCCTCACACGGGTGACGTCGTCATCTGCGACTTCCGGTTCAGGCAAGGCTTTTCTATTAGCCACCAAAAGTTGCGAACTTTATCGTGGATGTTCTCTACTAAATCCTTTCAGCAAAAATATGGCAATATCGCGAAATGATCAAGTATGACACATAGAATGGACCTGCTATCCCCGTTTAAGTAAGAAAATCTCATTTCAGTAGGCCTTTAAAGCGCCACATCAACTTTATGAATTAAAAAAAAAGGCCCCTGTTTTAATTAATGTGACTTTAATTGACTTGATGTCAACTTTATGAATTCTAGATTAGATTAGATGGATTAGATAGTACTTTATTTATTCCGTCAGGAGAGTTCCTTCAGGAAAATTTAAATTTTCAGCACAATCCCATTCAAGTTTAGACAAACATTACAGGGAGACAGAACAGGATCGCTGACGGGTCTGCCGGCTTCCAGCGCCCCTTACAAAAAAGATGAGATACAGGTAAACAAGGAGGGGGAATAGAAGATTAAAACAAAATAAAAAAAACAATCCAAGTGTTATTGAACATGGCATTAATGACTTTTTGTCAACTTTTATCAATTCAAGAAACAACCCAAGTGTTACTTAATATGACTTTGCAACATGTGCATGAACTCAAGAGACAACCCAACTATTAGCTAATGTGTAGAAGAAACGTTATGAATTCAAGACGCAACCCAGTTGTTACGTAGTGTGACTTTAATGACTTTGCGTCAATTTTATGAACTCAAGAAACAATCCAGTTGTCCATTTTGTGTTGCTTGAATTACTTTTTGTCAACATGAATGAATTCAAAAAAAACAATCCAAGTGTTATTGAACGTGGCTTTATGACTTTTTGTCAACTTTATCGATTCAAGAAGCAACCCAAGTGTTACTTAGTATGATTTTGCA
The DNA here is from genome assembly GCF_033978795.1 of Nerophis ophidion. Lineage (NCBI taxonomy): Eukaryota > Metazoa > Chordata > Actinopteri > Syngnathiformes > Syngnathidae > Nerophis > Nerophis ophidion. Next base: position 81,408,670 of record NC_084611.1, read on the forward strand.
ACCTGTGTATGAACTCGAGACAAGCAAACTATAAGCAAATGTGTCTTTAATGACTTATTAGAAACGTTCTGAATTCAAGACACAACCCAGTTGTTATCTAGTGTGGCTTTAATGAATTTGCGTCAACAATAATGAATTGCAGAACCAATCCAAGTGTTGTCAAATGTAGCTTTAATGACTTTTGTCAACTTTATCAATTCAGAAGCAACTTCTTGTTATTTAATATGACTTTGCAACAGGTTTAATAATGTAAAAAACAGTCCAGGTGTTAGCTAATGTGGCTTTAACGACTTTTCAAATCAAACATGAATTTAACTAAAATGATGTTTATCCTTATTTAAATCAAACTTGAATTTAACAAAAAATATTTTTATCAGAATATGTGAAATAATGTGTATACTTTTTTAAATCAAACCTGAATTTAACAAAAATTATTTGTTTCACACTATGTTAAATTATTTTTAGATTTTTTTTAAATCAAGCTTGAATTTAACAAAAATATTCTTTATACTCTGTGAAATTATTGTTATACTTTTTTACATAAAACTTGAATTTAAATGAAAATATTTTTTTACACAATGTAAAATTATTTTTATACTTTTTTAAATTAAACTTGAATTCAACTGAAATTATTTTTGACACAATGTGAAATTATTTTCATACTTTTTTAAATAAAACTTGAATTTAACTCATTTTTTTCACACTATGTGAAATTATTTGTATACTTTTTTAAATAAAACTTGAATTTAACTCAAATTATTTTTTACACTATGTGAAATTATTTTTATACTTTTTAAAATCAAGCTTGAAATTAAAAAAATATTTTTTATGCTATGTGAAATAATTGTTATACTTTTTTAAATAAAACTTTAATTTAACTCAAATAATTTTTTCACCCTATGTAAAATTATTTGTAGATTTTTTTTAATCAAGCTTGAACTTAACAAAAATATTTTTTATACTCTGTGAAATTATTTTTATACATTTTTAAATAAAAAAATGTTTCACACTATGTGAAATAATTTTTATACTTTTTAAAATCAAACTTGAATTTAAATCAAATTATTTTCTAAACTATGTGAAATAATTTTTATACTTTTTAAAATCAAGCTTGAATTTAACAAAAATATTTTTTTATGCTATGTGAAATAATTTTTAATACTTTTTTAAATAAAACTTGAATTTAACTCAAATTATTTTTTCACACCATGTGAAATTATTTTTAGATTTTTTTTTAAATCAAGCTTGAACTTAACAAAAATATTTTTTATACTATGTGAAATTATCTTTATACATTTTTAAATAAAAATTATTTTTTCACACTATGTGAAATTATTTTTATACTTTTTAAAATCAAACTTGATTTTAAATCAAATTATTTTTTTCACTATGTGAAATAATTTTTATACTTTTTTAAATAAAACTTGAATTTAACTAAAAAAAATGTTTCATACTATGAAATTATTTTTATATTTTTTTAAATAAAACTTGAATTTAACTAAAATTATTTTTTTCGTGCTATGTGAAATTATTTTTATACTTTTTAAAATCAAACTTGAATTTAAATCAAATAATTTTTTACACTGTGAAATTATTTTTTTACTTTTTTAAATAAAACTTGAATTTAACTAAAAAAAAAATTTCATACTATGAAATTATTTTTATATTTTTTTAAATAAAACTTGAATTTAACCAAAATTATTTTTTTCGTGCTATGTGAAATTATTTTTACACTTTTTTTTAAAATAAAACTTGAATTTAACTAAAATTATTTTTTTCATGCTGTGTGAAATTATTTTTATACTTTTTTGCAACAGATGTAAGAATTTTTTAAAAACAATCCAGGTGTTAGCAAATAAAAGGTTTTATTGACTTTGCAGCAACCTTATCAATTCAAGAAATAACCCAAATGTTACGTATTGTGGATTTAATGACTTTTTTTAATCAACTTAACAATTCTAGAATCAACCCTAATGTTACTTAATGTGACTTTGAAACATCCATCCATCCATTTTCTACCGCTTATTCCCTTTCGGGGTCGCAGGGGGCGCTGGCGCCTATCTCAGCTACAATCGGGCGGAAGGCGGGGTACACCCTGGACAAGTCGCCATGATTATAAATTCAAGAAACCACCCAAGTGTTATGTAGTGTGGCTTTAAATGAATTTGCATCCGCTTTATGACTTCAAAAAATGAGGACTATGACTTTAAAACGACTTACATGATTTCACTAAAGAAACCGCCCGGTTGCCTGCTTTAAAGGTTTTATGGCAACAAATAGCCAACTCTAAGCCAAAGTCGGGGTCTTACTGGACCAAGTGCTTTTTCTCCCAACCAATCGGCAAAGAAAGGTAATAACAATGAACGAGGTACAAAACCCACAACCAGTGAAGTTGGCACGTTGTGTAAATCATAAATAAAAACAAAATACAATGATTTGCGAATCCTTTTTGACTTATATTCAATTGAATAGACTACAAAGACAAGATACTTAACATTTGAACTGGTAAACTTTGTTATATCTTGCAAATATTATCTCAATTGGAATTTGATGCCTACAACATGTTTCAAAAAAGCTGGCACAAGTGGCAAAAAAGACTGAGAAAGTTGAGGAATGCTCATCAAACACTTATTTGGAACATCCCACAGGTGAACAGGCGGATTAGGAACAAGTGGGTGCCATGCTTGGGTATAAAAGCAGCTTGCATGAAATCTTCAGTCATACACAAACAAGGATGGGGCGAGGGTCGCCACTTTGTGAACAAATGCGTGAGCAAATGGTCCAACAGTTTAAGAACAACATTTCTCAACCAGCTGTTGCAAGGAATTTCGGTATCTTGCCATCTATGGTCCGTAATATCATAAAAAGGTTTACAGAATCTGGAGAAATCACTGCACGTAAGCGGCAATGCCTTGACCTAAAAAGGCGAAATCAGTGTGTAAAGGATATCACCATAAATATAACTACACATTATTGTCTGGTTATATTTATATGGTAATTATTATTCTGTGAATGTGAAGTGAAGTGAATTATATTTATTTAGCGCTTTTTCTCTAGTGACTCAAAGCGCTTTACAAAGTGAAACCCAATATCTAATTTCTACATTTAAACCAGTGTGGGTGGCACTGGGAGCAGGTGAGTAAAGTGTCTTGCCCAAGGACACAACGGCAGTTACTAGGATGGCGGAAAAGGGGATCGAACATGCAACCCTCAAGTTGCTGACACGGTCGCTCTACCAACCGAGCTATACCGCTATATTTAAATTGTTTGCCTGTTTTCTTATTGATGCTTTTATTTTTATTTTATTTTTTGTCTGTAATAAGTAAAAGCATAATTATATGATTTTACTTGTAATTGTATTGGTTGTGGACCCCAGGAAGACTAGTGGGTTGTTGTGGCAACCAGGTAATGGGGATCCTTAATAAAAATCTAAATCAAATCAAACCACAAGGGCTCAGGAACGCTTCAGAAAACCACTGTCAGTAACTACAGTTTGTCTGTAAGTGCAAGTTACAACTACTATGCAAAGCGAATGCCATTTATCAACAACACCCAGAAACGCCGCCGGCTTCGCAACGTGCCAACTTCACTGGTTTTGGGTTTTGTGTTAATAAATATGATGATGTGGCACAATCCTTGTTGGAAATATACTTATGATTAGTAAATAAATATTGTTAAAAAAATAAAGAAGTTTCTTAGTGCGGCTTTAAATGCCTCCCCCATACCTTAACTCGATTAAAAGAGACAATCTTTATTACTACTTACTGCATCTTTAAAAGCCTCAACAATAACGACACGAGCAGTTGGTTATCTCTAAAACGTAATTGCTGGATTTATTGAATTTGAAATAGAAAAATAAAACATGTTTATCAAGTGGATGGGGGTTACAAAATAGATTTTCTGGCCTAACTGAGCACTTTTATGAAGAAATCAGCTTCATGAGGCTTATTAGGCCCCATAAAAGATGCTGGGATTTAGAAGAAGATGGTTCCTGGCTGGGTCCACATCAATCCTGGCCGGAATGTTCCTGCGGGACCTCGGACAGACGGCGGAGTCTACAGACCAAAAAAGGAGAGGATCAGCGGGGGGGCCCTTCAAGCGGAGCGCGCGGGGAGGGAGGGTGACGGCCGCCAGCCTGGAAGCTGTCTGCGGGGAGGATGGAGACCTTTCTGGAAAGCACAAAGCGAAAGGAAGCTCTGCTGTAGCAACCAAACAGTAAAGAAGAGCGGTGAGTAAGTCCAGCCCAAGTCTGACCAATCACTTTACTCCCGGGGAGGGTCCTGCCGGGCCTCCCACCTTCTAAAAACCTGCATGGCTTTGATAACTTTGCTCTTTGACCGTGTTCCCAGCAGGAAGAGGACGTCCTCGCTGTTGAAGGGGCATGCCGCTCAACGTGGTTCTGACCGGGCCGGCCCCTTGGGGCTTCCGTCTGGTGGGGGGCAAGGACTTCAACCAGCCGCTGACCATCTCCAGGGTAGGACAAGACACGGTTTTACTGACTTTTTTTGTGCCGAGTGTGTTTTTTTTTTTTTTTTTTTGCATTAACACTGCTGTGTGTGTGTGTGTGTGTGTGTGTGTGTGTGTGTGTGTGTGTGTGTGTGTGTGTGTGTGTGTGTGTGTGTGTGCGTGTGTGGATTTGGGGGGCGGGGGGGGGGGGGGGGGGGTAACGCTCTTTCTAGAAAGATCCTCCCTCCAGGGTGTGACTTTGCACCTGTGCTGCAGTAAATGCATGAGGCTTAGATACAAATAGCAACTTACATTACACTCACACACACGCTTTCATATCTGTCCCACTGTGGGGTGGATTTCACTCGGAAGAATTTTGGAGTACAACAGGGTTACAAAAATATTTATTGGGGTATGGATGTAGATGCAATCTTCTGCTCATTTATGTTATTGTTATTATTATAGGCACTAAGCAGATTTTTTTTTACATTATGTAAATTAATTTTATACTTTTTTCAATCAAACTTTAATTTAACTCAAATATTTTTTTTCACACTGTGTGAAATTATTTTTAGACTTTTTTAACTCAAATTTGAATTTAGCTAAAAAAAAAATTTTCACACTGAATTTGTTTCTATACTTTCTTAAATCAAACTTGAATTTAATTTCACTTTTTTTTTTTTTACACTATGTGAAATTATTTTTAGACTTTTTTTTAAATCAAACTGGAATTTAACAAAAAATAAATAAAGCTTGAATTTAACAAAAAAAATAGTTTTTACGCTATGTCAAATTATTATACTTTTTTAAATCAAACTTGAATTAAACTAAAATGTTCTTTACACACTGTGAAATTATGTTTATACGTTTTAAATCAAACTTGAATTTAACTAAAATTATTTTTTTCACACTGTGAAATTATTTTTAGACTTTTTTAACTCAAATTTGAATTTAGCTAAAATTATTTTTTTTCACACTGAATTTGTTTCTATACTTTTTTAAATCAAACTTGAATTTAATTTCAAATTTTTATTTTTTTACACTATGTGAAATTATTTTTAGTCTTTTTTAAATCAAACTGGAATTTAACAAAAAATAAATAAAGCTTGAATTTAACAAAAAAAATAGTTTTTACGCTATGTCAAATTATTATACTTTTTTAAATCAAACTTGAATTAAACTAAAATGTTCTTTACACAGTGTGAAATTATGTTTATACGTTTTAAATCAAACTTGAATTCAACTAAAATTATTTTTTTCACACTGTGAAATTATTTTTAGACTTTTTTAACTCAAATTTGAATTTAGCTAAAATTATTTTTTTTCACACTGAATTTGTTTATATACTTTTTTAAATCAAACTTGAATTTAATTTCAAATTTTTATTTTTTTACACTATGTGAAATTATTTTTAGTCTTTTTTAAATCAAACTGGAATTTAACAAAAAACAAATAAAGCTTGAATTTAACAAAAAAAAATAGTTTTTACGCTATGTCAAATTATTATACTTTTTTAAATCAAACTTGAATTAAACTAAAATGTTCTTTACACACTGCGAAATTATGTTTATACGTTTTAAATCAAACTTGAATTTAACTAAAATTATTTTTTTCACACTGTGTGAAATTATTTTTAGACTTTTTTAACTCAAATTTGAATTTAGCTGAAATTATTTTTTTTCACACTGAATTTGTTCCTATACTTTTTTAAATCAAACTTGAATTTAACTTCAAATTTTTATTTTTTTACACTATGTGAAATTATTTTTTAACTTTTTTAAATCAAACTGGAATTTAACAAAAAATAAATAAAGCTTGAATTTAACAAAAAAAATAGTTTTTACGCTATGTCAAATTATTATACTTTTTTAAATCAAACTTGAATTAAACTAAAATGTTCCTTACACAGTGTGAAATTATGTTTATACGTTTTAAATCAAACTTGAATTTAACTAAAATAATTTTTTTCACACTGTGTGAAATTATTTTTAGACTTTTTTAACTCAAATTTGAATTTAGCTAAAAAAAAAATTTTTCACACTGAATTTGTTTCTATACTTTTTTTAAATCAAACTTGAATTTAATTTCAAATTTTTATTTTTTTACACTATTTGAAATTATTTTTAGACTTTTTAAAATCAAACTGGAATTTAACAAAAAAAAATAAAGCTTGATTTTAACAAAAAAATAGTTTTTACGCTATGTCAAATTATTATACTTTTTTAAATCAAACTTGAATTAAACTAAAATGTTCTTTACACACTGCGAAATTATGTTTATACGTTTTAAATCAAACTTGAATTTAACTAAAATTATTTTTTTCACACTGTGTGAAATTATTTTTAGACTTTTTTAACTCAAATTTGAATTTAGCTGAAATTATTTTTTTTCACACTGAATTTGTTTCTATACTTTTTTAAATCAAACTTGAATTTAATTTCAAATTTTTATTTTTTTACACTATGTGAAATTATTTTTAGTCTTTTTTAAATCAAACTGGAATTTAACAAAAAACAAATAAAGCTTGAATTTAACAAAAAAAAATAGTTTTTACGCTATGTCAAATTATTATACTTTTTTAAATCAAACTTGAATTAAACTAAAATGTTCTTTACACACTGCGAAATTATGTTTATACGTTTTAAATCAAACTTGAATTTAACTAAAATTATTTTTTTCACACTGTGTGAAATTATTTTTAGACTTTTTTAACTCAAATTTGAATTTAGCTGAAATTATTTTTTTTCACACTGAATTTGTTCCTATACTTTTTTAAATCAAACTTGAATTTAACTTCAAATTTTTATTTTTTTACACTATGTGAAATTATTTTTTAACTTTTTTAAATCAAACTGGAATTTAACAAAAAATAAATAAAGCTTGAATTTAACAAAAAAATTAGTTTTTACGCTATGTCAAATTATTATACTTTTTTAAATCAAACTTGAATTAAACTAAAATGTTCTTTACACAGTGTGAAATTATGTTTATACGTTTTAAATCAAACTTGAATTTAACTAAAATAATTTTTTTCACACTGTGTGAAATTATTTTTAGACTTTTTTAACTCAAATTTGAATTTAGCTAAAAAAAAAATTTTTCACACTGAATTTGTTTCTATACTTTTTTTAAATCAAACTTGAATTTAATTTCAAATTTTTATTTTTTTACACTATTTGAAATTATTTTTAGACTTTTTAAAATCAAACTGGAATTTAACAAAAAAAAATAAAGCTTGATTTTAACAAAAAAATAGTTTTTACGCTATGTCAAATTATTATACTTTTTTAAATCAAACTTGAATTAAACTAAAATGTTCTTTACACAGTGTGAAATTATGTTTATACGTTTTAAATCAAACTTGAATTTAACTAAAATATTTTTTTCACACTGTGTGAAATTAATTTTAGACTTTTTTAACTCAAATTTGAATTTAGCTAAAATTATTTTTTTTCACACTGAATTTGTTTCTATACTTTTTTAAATCAAACTTGAATTTAATTTCAAATTTTTATTTTTTTACACTATGTGAAATTATTTTGAAACTTTTTTAAATCAAACTGAAATTTAACAAAAAATAAATAAAGCTTGAATTTAACAAAAAAAAATAGTTTTTACGCTATGTCAAATTATTAGACTTTTTTAAATCAAACTTGAATTAAACTAAAATGTTCTTTACACACTGTGAAATTATGTTTATACGTTTTAAATCAAACTTGAATTTAACTAAAATTATTTTTTTCACTCTGTGAAATTATTTTTAGACTTTTTTAACTCAAATTTGAATTTAGCTAAAATTGTTTTTTTTCACACTGAATTTGTTTCTATACTTTTTTAAATCAAACTTGAATTTAATTTCAAATTTTTATTTTTTTACACTATGTGAAATTATTTTTAGTCTTTTTTAAATCAAACTGGAATTTAACAAAAAATAAATAAAGCTTGAATTTAACAAAAAAAATAGTTTTTACGCTATGTCAAATTATTATACTTTTTTAAATCAAACTTGAATTAAACTAAAATGTTCTTTACACAGTGTGAAATTATGTTTATACGTTTTAAATCAAACTTGAATTCAACTAAAATTATTTTTTTCACACTGTGAAATTATTTTTAGACTTTTTTAACTCAAATTTGAATTTAGCTAAAATTTTTTTTTTTCACACTGAATTTGTTTATATACTTTTTTAAATCAAACTTGAATTTAATTTCAAATTTTTATTTTTTTACACTATGTGAAATTATTTTTAGTCTTTTTTAAATCAAACTGGAATTTAACAAAAAACAAATAAAGCTTGAATTTAACAAAAAAAAATAGTTTTTACGCTATGTCAAATTATTATACTTTTTTAAATCAAACTTGAATTAAACTAAAATGTTCTTTACACACTGCGAAATTATGTTTATACGTTTTAAATCAAACTTGAATTTAACTAAAATTATTTTTTTCACACTGTGTGAAATTATTTTTAGACTTTTTTAACTCAAATTTGAATTTAGCTGAAATTATTTTTTTTCACACTGAATTTGTTCCTATACTTTTTTAAATCAAACTTGAATTTAACTTCAAATTTTTATTTTTTTACACTATGTGAAATTATTTTTTAACTTTTTTAAATCAAACTGGAATTTAACAAAAAATAAATAAAGCTTGAATTTAACAAAAAAAATAGTTTTTACGCTATGTCAAATTATTATACTTTTTTAAATCAAACTTGAATTAAACTAAAATGTTCTTTACACAGTGTGAAATTATGTTTATACATTTTAAATCAAACTTGAATTTAACTAAAATAATTTTTTTCACACTGTGTGAAATTATTTTTAGACTTTTTTAACTCAAATTTGAATTTAGCTAAAAAAAAAATTTTTCACACTGAATTTGTTTCTATACTTTTTTTAAATCAAACTTGAATTTAATTTCAAATTTTTATTTTTTTACACTATTTGAAATTATTTTTAGACTTTTTAAAATCAAACTGGAATTTAACAAAAAAAAATAAAGCTTGATTTTAACAAAAAAATAGTTTTTACGCTATGTCAAATTATTATACTTTTTTAAATCAAACTTGAATTAAACTAAAATGTTCTTTACACAGTGTGAAATTATGTTTATACGTTTTAAATCAAACTTGAATTTAACTAAAATATTTTTTTCACACTGTGTGAAATTAATTTTAGACTTTTTTAACTCAAATTTGAATTTAGCTAAAATTATTTTTTTTCACACTGAATTTGTTTCTATACTTTTTTAAATCAAACTTGAATTTAATTTCAAATTTTTATTTTTTTACACTATGTGAAATTATTTTTAAACTTTTTTAAATCAAACTGAAATTTAACAAAAAATAAATAAAGCTTGAATTTAACAAAAAAAAATAGTTTTTACGCTATGTCAAATTATTAGACTTTTTTAAATCAAACTTGAATTAAACTAAAATGTTCTTTACACACTGTGAAATTATGTTTATACGTTTTAAATCAAACTTGAATTTTACAAAAAAAATTGTTTTCACACTGTGAAATCATTTTGATAATTTTTTAAATCAAACTTATATTTAATTAAAATAATTTATTTCACATTATGTGAAATTATTTTTATACTTTTAAATCAAACTTGAATTGAACTAAAAATGTTTTTTTCCACACTGAAATTATTTTTATACTTTTTAATATCAAACTTGAATTTACATAAAATAATTGTTTTCATGCTATGTGAAATTATTTTTATACTTTTTTTTAAATAAAACTTGAATTTGGTTAAAATGGTTTTTTTCACACTGCAAATTTGTTTCTATACTTTTTTAAATCAAACTTGAATTTAACTCAAATAATTTTTATTATACTATGAAATAATTTTTATACTTTTTTAAATCAAACTTGAAATTGACAAAAAATAAATCAAGCTTGAATTTAACAAAAAAAGTTGTTTTCACACTCTGAAATTATTATTATACTTTCTTAAATCAAACTTGAATTTAACCCAACTTATTTTTTTCACGCTATGTGAAAATATTTTATACTTTTTTTTAATCAAACTTGAATTTAAAAATATTTTTTCACACTGTGAAATTATTTTTATACTTTTTTAAATCAAACTTGATTTTAACAAAAAAAAAATTTTTTGCGCAATATGTGAAATTATTTTTATACTTTTTTAAATCAAATTTGAATTCAACTAAAATTATTTTTTCACACTGGAGTGTATAAAAATCAAGTCTATAAAAGTTCAGTGTGAAAAAAAAATCAATGTATTAAAATTCAGTGTAAAAAAAATCAGTCTATAAAAATCCTGTGTATAAAACTCAGTGTAAAAAAATCACTTTATAAAAATTCAGTGTGAAATAAATTCAGTGTGAAAAAAAATAATGTCCAAAAATTCAGTGTCAAATAAATTAATGTCCCAAAAAATCAGTATATAAAATATTTGTGTATAAAAAAAATCAGTGTCAAAAAAATTAAGTGTATAAAAATACTGTGTAAAAAACACTCTGCTGTAAAATTCAGTGTCGAAAAATGTGGTTCTTCAAAAAGCAACACTCACCTTCAGTAAATTACGGCTGAAGCAATCGATCCTGTCTCAGAACCAGCCAATGAGGTGTCAAGTTTGAAGTGTGACGTCACAAGTGTGTGTGACTGCGCACTTTGGGTTTGAACAATTTACTAAACTGGATCATATTAGTACATTGTTTGACTTATTTGCCTCATCCATTCCACAATTAAATTCCACATACTGATATGCTAGAGGTCTTAAGTGTTGTGCCTGCGTACAAATTTGAGTTTAATTTTTCTCTAAAATTATTTTTTTGTCCTATGCAAATGCTTTTAAAACGGACTGCAGTCCCCACCAAGCAGGGTAATACCACACCACTCACCCTTTAGAGCACAGCCATATTTTCCTGGCACTAAACCTGCAGAAAATAGTTCTTTCTCAGGTTTCTCTTTGTTTACATTTTCACACTTTCTCCTGCTCCTTATTACTCATAGGTCAGAAAAATATCAATAATTATTTAATATTCTATGTAATAATATAATAATGATGCCATCCATCCAATGTTCTACCGCTTGTCCCTCTCGGGTTCGTGGGGGGTGCTGAAGTCCATCCCAGCTGAAAAATAATAACTCCATATAATAATTATATTACACTTTTCAGCCGTACCGCCCAGACCCACTGACAGCTGAGTGGCAACATTTTAAAGTGCACACAGAGCTAGATGAAGAATTACATTCCAAATGTGTTAGTGTACAGTAACACTAACACACGTTGGCAGCCTGTACTACTTTTTTGAAGGTGTTACACAACAGCAGCAACACGACAACAATTTAGACGTGATTCGATCCACTAATCTATCTGCAGCCTGTCTTTATTTAGAAAGTGTGTGTGTGTGTGTGTGTGTGTGTGTGTGTGTGTGTGTGTGTGTGTGTGTGTGTGTGTGTGTGTGTGTGTGTGTGTGTGTGTGTGTGTGTGTGTGTGTGTGTGTGTTCTGGCAATGCTTCCTTAATGGGGACATCGCTCTGTTTACACAGTCACCTTTCGGGGACTTCTGACGGTATGGGGACCCACAAAACAGGTCCCCTCAAGGGAAATCTTTTTAAATAATAGTCAGATCCATTCTGAAGATGCTTAAGTGATTTTAAGCTTTGGCCCATAAAACATGTTTACTATTTAGTTTGAGAGTGAGACATTTGCACTTTGAACACTTGAACTTAGTTTTTTTTTAAATGGTCCTCAGTAGTCACGTACAAATGTATGTGAATAATGCAAAATTATTAAAATTTGGTCCCCATGAACCATATTAACTCTTTTTCCCCGGCGTCCCCAGTAAGTATGATCAGCACATTACTTCATCAATCCAGAGATTTAAAGACGTCTATGAGCTAACTGGGCAGTGGCCATTTTACCAAAAATTTTTTAGGCCTCCACAACCTGTAGAAAGGGTTGTCCCCACAAGTCATGAACAACATGGTCCCCATTCCAAATGATAACGTGTGTGTGTGTGTGTGTGTGTGTGTGTGTGTGTGTGTGTGTGTGTGTGTGTGTGTGTGTGTGTGTGTGTGTGTGTGTGTGTGTGTGTGTGTGTGTGTGTGTTCTGGCAATGCTTCCTTAATGGGGACATCGCTCTGTTTACACAGTCACCTTTCGGGGACTTCTGACGGTATGGGGACCCAAAAAACAGGTCCCCTCAAGGGAAATCTTTTTAAATAATAGTCAGATCCATTCTGAAGATACTTAAGTGATTTTAAGCTTTGGCCCATAAAACATGTTCACTATTTAGTTTGAGAGTGAGACATTTGCACTTTGAGCACTTGAACTTTATTTTGTTTTAAATGGTCCTCAGTAGTCACGTACAAATGTGTGTGAATTATGCAAAATTATTCAAATTTGGTCCCCATGAACAGTAATAACTATTTTCCCCCAGGTTCACCAGTAAGAATGATCAGCACATTACTTCATCAATCCAGAGATTTAAAGACGTGTATGAGCTAAAATTTTACCAAATTTTTTTTATGCCTACACAACCTGTAGAAAGGGTGGTCCCCACAAGTCATGAACAACATGGTCCCCATTCCAAATGATAACATGTGTGTGTGTGTGTGTGTGTGTGTGTGTGTGTGTGTGTGTGTGTGTGTGTGTGTGTGTGTGTGTGTGTGTGTGTGTGTGTGTGTGTGTGTGTGTGTGTGTGTGTGTGTGTGCGTGCGTGCGGGTCCTCTTATATACTACCACCTGTTGTGTGTCCGAGAACGATGACGGCGTGTAAAAGGAATGCACGTTAAAACAACACAACAAAACAAGGCCGACCATCTTGACCGTGTGCATAGCACACTAGTCCAGCACAGTGTAGTCTGGCTGCCTTTTTAGGACAGGAACATCATCACCTCACCTCTTTTACGGCCTGCCAGCAGTGGAAAGTAAACACTGCTCGGTTCTTAAAGGCACACACGCGCACTTTCAGCACCAAATATTCACACGAGAGAACTTATTCCAGGGACAATACCATAGGAAGTAAAACTACTTTAGAGAAGTCTGTGTACGGCTTGCTGATCGTGTCTTGCCTCGTGGTGGCGTGCACGAGTACTGTCGAGGAATTGCGGTTCATTTTTTAGTAGAAGTATGACATGTTCACTGTGAGGTGGCCAACTGTCGAATTCATGTCTCTCTCAGTCCCGGCAGCACTCGTGCACGCTACCTCATCTAATGTTGCCAGCTATTGAACCGCAGCTCCTCTGTCCCGGCAGCACTCTTGGACGCCATTGCAACTTATGTCGCCCTCTATTGAAACGAGGCTCTTCAGCCTCGGTAGCATTTGTGCACACTACCTCAACTTATGTTTCCAGCTATTGAACCCATGGCTCTTCGGTCTCGGCCGCACTCGTGCACGCTACCTCAACTAATGTTGCCAGCTATTGAACCGCAGCACCTCTGTCCCGGCAGCACTCGTGCACGCCATTACAACTTATATCGCCCTCTATTGAAACGTGGTTCTTCAGTCTCGGTAGCACTCGTGCACGCTACCTCAACTTATTTGGCCAGCTATTGAACCGCAGCTCCTCTGTCCCGGGAGCACTTGTGCACGCCATTACAACTTATGTCGCCCTCTATTGAAACGTGGCTCTTCAGTCTCAGTAGCACTCGTGCACGCTACCTCAACTTATGTTTCCAGCTATTGAACCGCAGCTCCTCTGTCCCGGGAGCACTTGTGCACGCCATTACAACTTATGTCGCCCTCTATTGAAACGTGGCTCTTCAGTCTCAGTAGCACTCGTGCACGCTACCTCAACTTAGTTGCCAGCTATTGAACCGCGGCTCCTCAGTACTGGCAGCACTCGTGCACGCTACCCCAGCTTATGTTGCCAGCTATTGAACCGTGGCTCTTCGGTCTCGATAGCACTCGTTGAAGCTACCTCAACTCATGTTAATAGCTGTTGAACCGCGGCTTCTCAGTCCTGGAAGCACTCGTGCACACTATTACGACTTACGTCGCCCTCTATTGAAACGTGGCTCTTTAATTTCGGTAGCATTTGTGCACACTACCTCAACTTATGTTTCCAGCTATTGAACCCGTGGCTCTTCGGTCTCGGCCGCACTCGTGCACGCTACCTCAACTAATGTTGCCAGCTATTGAACCGCAGCACCTCTGTCCCGGCAGCACTCGTGCACGCCATTACAACTTATATCGCCCTCTATTGAAACGTGGTTCTTCAGTCTCGGTAGCACTCGTGCACGCTACCTCAACTTATTTGGCCAGCTATTGAACCGCAGCTCCTCTGTCCCGGGAGCACTTGTGCACGCCATTACAACTTATGTCGCCCTGTATTGAAACGTGGCTCTTCAGTCTCAGTAGCACTCGTGCACGCTACCTCAACTTAGTTGCCAGCTATTGAACCGCGGCCCCTCAGTACTGGCAGCACTCATGCGCCTTACCCAAGCTTATGTTGCCAGCTATTGAACCCGTGGCTCTTTGGTCTCGGTCACACTCGTGCATGCTACCTAGACTAATGTTGCCAGCTATTGAACCGCAGCTCCTCTGTACGGGCAGCACTCGTGCACGCTACCTTAGCTTATGTTGCCAGCTATTGAACCCATGGCTTTTCAGTACTGGCAGCACTCGTGCACGCTACCCCAGCTTATGTTGCCAGCTATTGAACCGTGGCTCTTCGGTCTCGGCCGCACTCGTGCACGCTACCTCAACTTATGTTTCCAGCTATTGAACCGCAGCTCCTCTGTCCCGGGAGCACTTGTGCACGCCATTACAACTTATGTCGCCCTCTATTGAAACGTGGCTCTTCAGTCTCAGTAGCACTCGTGCACGCTACCTCAACTTATGTTTCCAGCTATTGAACCGCAGCTCCTCTGTCCCGGGAGCACTTGTGCACGCCATTACAACTTATGTCGCCCTCTATTGAAACGTGGCTCTTCAGTCTCAGTAGCACTCGTGCACGCTACCTCAACTTAGTTGCCAGCTATTGAACCGCGGCTCCTCAGTACTGGCAGCACTCGTGCACGCTACCCCAGCTTATGTTGCCAGCTATTGAACCGTGGCTCTTCGGTCTCGATAGCACTCGTTGAAGCTACCTCAACTCATGTTAATAGCTGTTGAACCGCGGCTTCTCAGTCCTGGAAGCACTCGTGCACACTATTACGACTTACGTCGCCCTCTATTGAAACGTGGCTCTTTAATTTCGGTAGCATTTGTGCACACTACCTCAACTTATGTTTCCAGCTATTGAACCCGTGGCTCTTCGGTCTCGGCCGCACTCGTGCACGCTACCTCAACTAATGTTGCCAGCTATTGAACCGCAGCACCTCTGTCCCGGCAGCACTCGTGCACGCCATTACAACTTATGTTGCCCTCTATTGAAACGTGGTTCTTCAGTCTCGGTAGCACTCGTGCACGCTACCTCAACTTATTTGGCCAGCTATTGAACCGCGGCTCGTCAGTCCTGGAAGCACTCGTTCACACCATTACAACTTATGTCCCCCTGTATTGAAACGTGGTTCTTCAGTCTCGGTAGCACTCCTGCACGCTACTTCAACTTATGTCCCCCTGTATTGAACCGCGGCTCCTCGGTCCCGATAGCACATGTGCACCCTACCTCATCTTATGTTGTCTGCTATTGAACCGCAGCTCCTCAGTCCCGGCAGCACTCGTGGACACAACCTCATCTTATGTTGCCTGCTATTAAACCACAGCTCCTCAGTCCCGGTAGCCCTCTTGCACACTGCCACAACTTATGTTGCTTGCTATTGTACCTCAGCTCCTCAGGCCCGCCAGTCAGCCTTTGTTGCCCTCTGTCGAACCGCAGCTCCTCAGTTCCGGCAGCACTTGTGCACACTTCCACAATTTGTGTTTGTGCAAGCTAACACAACTTATGTTGCCAGCTAATGAACCGCAGCTCCTCAGTCCCAGCAACACTCGTGCACGCTACCTCAACTTGTGTTGCCTGCTATTTAAACTACAAGGGCTGTGTTTTGAATCATTGTCAATGGAAAGTTAACCTTTTTTTTTTGCCTGTAAACAAACAAGTCATTCTCAGCACATAAATATAAATATATCACATATTTATTTGTGGACATTGTGACTGTGGGAGACTAGATGACTTCCTCAAGTGATCCCTAGAGGAGGAAATATCTGTAAGGGGAGCAAGGGAAATGGAGCTCGTGTTGCATAGTTGAGCTTTAAAGGACTTAACTTTATTATGTAAAAAATACATGACGGTCTCTAGCCGTCGTCGTGCGGGTTCTCCGGACCACCAAGGAATGACATTTTGTCGAGCAGGTGTAGACTTTTTTTATTTTGCAATATTTAAGTCTCTTGCCAATTTTCTTTGCAGTCGCTCCAGCTTTTCGGCTGCATGCGTCGTCTTCTTTGTGCTCTTTTCCTCTCGCGCTCAGCATCGGCTTCCTTCTGGCTCCTTCTCTCTCCGTCTCTCCCCCCGGCGTTTACGGACGCTGCCCTTTTATACAGTGCGAGGGGAGATTTAAATTGTGCCCAGCTGGGCGACCCACGCACCTGATAATATTTACAGGGTTGATACCGGCGCGCCCTGCCTTGCTGCTTGCTCGCAGTCCACGCCTCCATCTCGGAGATGGCGTGGTGAAGTTGGGAGAGTGGCCGTGCCAGCAATCTGAGGGTTACTGGTTCAATCCCCACCTTCTACCATCCTAGTCACGTCCGTTGTGTACTTGAGCAAGACACTTCACCCTTGCTCCTAGTGGGTCCTGGTTCAGTGTGTGAGTGGGTGAATGTGGAAATACTGTCAAAAAGTTTTGGGCTCCTTCAAAAAGGAGTGGAAAAGCGCTATACAAGTACAACCATTTACCATTTTTTTTGTATACTGTTTGCGGGGTTGATTCCGGCGCGCCCTGCCTCGCTGCTTGCTCGCAGTCCACGCCTCCTCGCCGCCATCTTGCAGCGGGCTACGGTGTGCCCTGCCTCGCTGTCGGACTGCCGGCTCCGCCTCTCTACAATACACTTCAGTTATTACTTAGTGTGACTTTAAAGCACCCCATCAACTTTATGAATATAAAAACAACCCAAGTTTTACCTAATGTGACTTTGACTTTGCAATAAATGTATGAATTCAAGAAACTGTCTAAATGCTACTTAATGTGGCTTTAATCTGTATCAACGTTATGAATTTCAAGAAACAACCCAAGTGTTGGTTAACGTGACTTTGCATTGTGTGAATGAACTCGAGAAACCACCCAATTGTTACGTATTGTGGCTTTAATGACTTTGCATCAACTTTATGAATTCAAGAAACAACCCTAAAGTTAAGTCATGTTTTAATGACAAAAGTACATTTTTTTTCAAATTTGTTCATTCCTTAGTGGAAAGTAAAAGTTTGGATATAAAAAAAAAAAAGACTGTTCTTTGTTTGTGCGGTAAAAAAAAAAAAAAATCAGTTTGTGCTGTAAAAGCTTTTAGGTAATTTAAAAACCCATTTTATTCCCCAACATGTCCTAATTTTTCCTAATACAATTGTGCTGTCAAAAAATACATTTAGTTGTACCACTTTATTATTCATCTACAAAAAATCCAATAAAAATAAAAATTTTTTTTTTTTTTAAAGTGCATGTTGCTGATGTAAAACATCCATTAAAGGCCGACTGAAATTCGATGTTTTTATTCAAACGGGGATAGCAGGTCCATTCTATGAGTCATACTTGATCATTTCGCGATATTGCCATATTTTTGCTGAAAAGATTTACTAGAGAACATCGACGATAACATTTGTAACTTTTGGTCGCTAATAAAAAAGCCTTGCCTTTACCGGAAGTAGCAGACTATGTGCGTGTGACGTCACGGGTTGTGGAGCTCCTCACATCCTCACATTGTTTACAATCATAGCCAGCAGCAGCTAGAGCTACTCGGACTGAAAAAGCAACAATTTCCCTATTAATTTGAGCGAGGATGAAAGATTCGTGGATGAGGAAATTTAGAGTGAAGGACTAGAAAAAGATAAAAAAGGCGATTGCAGTGGGACCGATTCAGATGTTATTAGACACATTTACTAGGATGTTCTGGAAAATCCCTTATCTGCCTATTGTGTTGCTAGTGTTTTAGTGACTTAAATAGTACCTGAAAGTCGGAGGGGTGTGTCCACGGGTGTGTTGACGCCAGAGTCTGAGGGAAGTCACGGCTGATGCAAGGACAGCGCAAACTCCGCAGATCTTCGGTAAGAGACGACTTTTTACCACAATTTTCTCACCGAAACCTGCCGGTTGACAAGTGGTCGGGAACCATGTTTGCTTAACCGCTCTGTTCCATAATAAAGCTTAATCTTTACTTTACTTGCAACTTTTGGTGCTGATAAAAAAACCTTGCCTTTACCGGAAGTTGCAGACGATGATGTCATAAGGGTGAGGGCTCCTCACGTCCTCACATTGTTTTTAATGGGAGCCTCCAACAAAAAGAGGTATTCGGACAGAGAAAACTACTATTTCCCCATTAATTTGAGCGAGGATGAAAGATTTGTGGATGATGATATTGATAGCGAAGGACTAGAAAAATAAATAAATAAAGATTAAAAAAAATATATAAAAGGCAATTGCATTGGGACGGATTCAGATGTTTTTAGACACATTTACTAGGATAATTCTAGGAAATCCCTTATCTTTCTATTGTGTCACTAGTGTTTTAGTGAGTTAAATAGTACCTGAAAGTCGGAGGGGTGTGTCCACGGGTGTGTTGACGCCAGAATCTGAGGGAAGTCACGGCTGATGCAAGGACGGCGCAAACTCCGCAGATCTTCGGTAAGAGACGACTTTTTACCACAACTTTCTCACCGAAACCTGCCGGTTAACATGTGGTCGGGAACCATGTTCGCTTGACCACTCCGATCCATAGTAAAGCTTCACCTCCGGGGATATTAAAAAAGGAATCACCGTGTGCTTGTGTGGCTAAAGGCTAAAAGCTTCCCACCTCCATCTTTCTACTTTGACTTCTCCATTATTAATTGAACAAATTGCAAAAGATTCAGCAACACAGATGTCCAGAATACTGTGTAATTATGCGATTAAAGCAGACGACTTATAGCTTGGATCGGGCTGGAAAAAAATGTCCGCTACAACCCGAGACGTCAAACGCACGCCTCATCATACCGCGACGTTTTCAACACGACACTTCGGGAAATTTAAAATTTCAATTTAATAAACTAAATGTGTTGCAATGTTAATATTTCATCATTGATATATAAACTATCAGACTGCGTGGTGGGTAGTAGTGGGTTTCAGTAGGCCTTTAATGACACAAGTACATTTTTTGAAAAATTAATTCAAGAGTGTGTTGGAAAGGTCATAAATACTTTTAAAGCTCCTTAGTTGAAAGTAAAAGTGTGAAAATTAAAAAAATTACTATTCTTCGTTTGTGCGGTAAAAACAATTCCATTTGTGCTGTAAAGGCTTTTAGGTCATTTAAAAATCCATTTTATGGCCCAACGTGTCCTAATTTCTCCTAATACATTTGTGCTGTCAAAAAATACATTTAGTTGAACCACTTTATTATTCATCTGCAATAATAAAATCCAATAAAAATAAAAATAAATTTAAACGTGCATGTTGCTGATGGGGGCTTCACGGTGGCAGAGGGGTTAGTGCGTCTGCCTCACAATACGAAGGTCCTGCAGTCCTGGGTTCAAATCCAGGCTCGGGATCTTTCTGTGTGGAGTTTGCATGTTCTCCCCGTGAATGCGTGGGTTCCCTCCGGGTACTCCGGCTTCCTCCCACTTCCAAAGACATGCACCTGGGGATAGGTTGATTGGCAACACTAAATTGGCCCTAGTGTGTGAATGTGGTCTGTCTATCTGTGTTGGCCCTGCGATGAGGTGGCGACTTGTCCAAGGTGTACCCTGCCTTCCGCCCGATTGTAGCTGAGATAGGCGCCAGCGCCCCCCGCGAGCCCCAAAAGGGAATAAGCGGTAGAAAATGGATTGATGGATGTTGCTGATGTAAAACATCCTTTAATCCTCCCGTGCTGTCAATCAGCATTCCCTCTATTGGCGTTCCCTCAGCCCGTATTTTTAGTCACATGACCTCATATCTGTGCCGCGTGCGGGTAATGCAATAAGGTCACGCCCCCTGCACTCGCCAAGGGGAACGTGTCAGGAAGGTGACCTTTTGTGAACTCTCACCCGCAGATCACTCCCGGCGGCAAGGCGGACGTGGCCAGCCTGTGCGCGGGCGACGTGATCGTGGCCATCGAGGGCTCGCCGGCCGCCGACATGCTGCACTGTGACGCCCAGAACAAGATCAAGGAGGCCAGCAGCCGTCTCTCCCTCAGCGTGGAAAGGTCGGCCAACTGTTTTTGAACTCCCTGCTGGTCTTCTGGGAAGGAAACTCCTGCTCCAGCTGATAAACGCTAACAATCAGCACGTGAAAATGTGACATTTTCACGTCTCAGGCTGCCATTGTTTGTTATTGTTAAGCAGTTCATACACCACCTTTGTCTATTATCCATATTACACTTTTGTATAGGCAATTATTAACTTTCCGTATTTCCTTGAATAGCCGCCGGGGCGCTAATTTATTTAAAAACTTTTCCTCACTCCTGCGCTTACCAATGGCATGCAGTAAAAAAAATTGAGTGTGATTAAAAAATAAATAAATAAATAAAATTATTCTGCGGCCGCGGCCCGGTGGTTGGAGACCACTGCTTTACAACATGTCATCACGCCCACCTTTATACCATGCTTTCTGCGTGCCGGCCGGATGCATGCACATCGCTGCTTCTCATACGAGTATGCAATGCATACTTGGTCAACAGCCATACCTTTTACACCAGGGGTGTCAAACTCAAACACAGAGTGGGCCAAAATTTTAAACGTAGCAAAGCCGCGGGCCAAGGTTGAACAAATTAACCTTTTAATAGGGACCCAAGCAAGTTTTGCATTAAATATTGAACAAGCAAGGCTTATATAACTTTAGTGACATGCAAAATACAGTTTCAAATAATAATAATTAAAAAAAATATCAATGGCATATCAAATAAAATTGAAATAAAAATGTTATGCCTTTTTTTCTATTTGCAATCTTCTGAGGTAAATATAAACAATTTTCCACAGGCTAATAATACATTTGAAAATAAAATAACAATAATGAATGAACCAAACATTCAAGCTTTGAAGTAGCAAGAGAAAATGCATGAATAAAACGTTAATTATTGGTCAGTTTGCTGGATGTTTCCCGGAAGAGTTAGTGCTGCAAGGGTTTCTGGGTATTTTGTTCTGTTGCCGATGTTCACCCGAAATGTGTTTGTCATTCTTGTTTGGTGTGGGTTCACAGTGTGGCGCGTATTTGTAACAGTGCTAAAGTTGTTTATGCGGCCACCCTCAGTGTGACCTGTATGGCTGTTGACCAAGTATGCCTTGCATTCACTTGTGCGCGCGTGTGTGTGTGTAAAAGCCACAAATATTATGTGACACGCTGTTAGTATGGAGGAAAAGCGGACGTGACGACAGCTTGTAGAGAACGCAAAAGGCAGTGCCTTAAATGCACGTCCCCAATATAGTTGTCCGGGTGGAAATCGGTAGAAATTCAGGAGAATGGTTGCCCTTGGAGATTTTCGGGAGGGGCACTGAACTTCGGGAGTATACCGGGAAAATTAGGATGGTTGGCAAGTATGAGTATTAGTGGTGAATGCGGTGTTACAGCGGCACCGACGCTGTATAACACCGGCGGGCCAGCTCGAATGCTAAATTGATATTGCCTCAAGGGCCAAATTAAATTACACGGCGGGCCAGATTTGGCCCGCGGGCCAGAGTTTGACACCCATGTTTTACACTGATGGTTGTGATATAAACAACTTTAACACTCTTACTAATATGTGCCACACTCTGTGAACCAGTGTTAATTTTGACAGCGAAATTTGATTTAGTTTCAGTCATAGTCTTTTGACTAAAATGTAATTTAGTCCATCCATTTTCTACCGCTTATTGCCTTTTGGGGTCGCGGGGGGCGCTGGCGCCTATCTCAGCTACAATCGGGCGGAAGGCGGGGTACACCCTGGACAAGTCGCCACCTCATCGCAGGGCCAACACAGATAAACAGACAACATTCACACTCACATTCACACACTAGGGCCAATTTAGTGTTGCCAATCAACCTATCCCCAGGTGCATGTTTTTGGAAGTGGGAGGAAGCCGGAGTACCCGGAGGGAACCCACGCATTCACGGGGAGAACATGCAAACTCCACACAGAAAGATCCCGAGCCTGGGATTTAGTTTTAGTCATCATTTAGTTATTTAAATTGTTTTAGTTTTAGTCTAGTTTTAGTTGACGAAATATCATAAGATTACAGTCGACGAAAACTACAGTAGATTTAGTCGACTAAAGGGTAATATGTAAACGTACCCTTTAATTTCTGAAAGACAAAGCAAAACAGCGGAAAAATCACAGATACAAGTCGTATTTTGATGAAAATCATGTCCTCAAATTTAGTATTTCACGAGTAAGCCGTGTAATAATCGGGATAACGTCGGGTGAGTTGTGGAAAATGCTTACCTGTGTGTGGATTTCGGGGTGATTCGACTGTAAATGTCGCTTGAAATTTGTTGTGTTTTTCCCCGTAATCCTCGCGCTGCATTTCTTACACTGCGTCTTGTTATCTTTGACGTCAAATATAAAATTTCCCCATATGTCCTCTCTCCTCTTCCTCCCCGGCGTTGACATGTTGTCTTCTGCAGCGCATTCCCGGGTCAGTCTCAAACGCAAACTACGTTTACGTAACTTCCTTACCACGTCGCTCTGATTGGTTCTCTTCCCAACTCCTCCCGCCTCTTCCTAACGGAATGAGTTCCGATTGGATCTCGTCGCTGGCAGCCATATTCGTCTCGTTTTTATTCGTTGACGAATATGTCAATACACTTCGTCATCGTCTTAGTCCACGAAAAATTATTTTTTATTTATTTATTGTCTCGTTTTAGTCAGAAAAAAAAGGTCGTTGACGATAACTATGACGAAAATTTTTCGTCAACCAAATTAACACTGCTGTGAACCCACACCAAACACATTTCTGGAGCACATTGGCTCTGTAACACATTATAAATGCAACATAAGAATTACCCAGGATTCCAAGGCATCCATGACTCTTGGCTATATTATACACGCGCCCCCAACCCCGCCCACCTCAACCGACGCACGGAGAGAAGGGGGGGGGGGGGATTTGGGGCTAGCGGGGTGTATAATATGGCCAAGAGTCATGGATCATTGGAATTCTGGGTAATTCTTATGTTGCGTTTATGTGTTACAGAGCCAATGTTCTCCAGAAATGTGTTTGGTGTGGGTTCACAGAGTGTGGCGCATATTAGTAAGAGTGTTAAAGTTGTTCTATATCACAACCATCAGAGTGATTTGTATGCCGTGGAACAAGACCCCTGGTTTACACATAGTAACAGCAAAAAAAAAAACTCCTCCGCAATTTTGGAAACGACGACTTTGACCCGGCGGTAAAAGTAAGCATGCGCTAATAAATTTGGCGAGCGAGTTTGGCCAGGCAGTAATTCAAGGTAGGCGCATATTACATGCCCGGTGGCTATTCAAGGAAATACGGTAATAGGAATTACCTCTCCAAGGCATCAAAAATATGTCTAAATATATTTAATATTATATTATAATATAAGATAATTGGGTGACACTTTTATTTTTGTAACATTTGAATAGCAAAATAAAATCAATCAATCAATGTTTATTTATACAGCCCTAAATCACAAGTGTCTCAAAGGGCTGCACAAACCACAACGACATCCTCGGTAAAGAGCCCACATAAGGGCAAGGAAAAACTCACCCCAGTGGGACGTCGGTGACAGTGACTATGAGAAACTTTGGAGAGGACCGCACTTGTGGGCAACCCCCCTAAATGTGTCAAAGGGCAACAATGTGGAACGCTTTCATAAAATGCCTTTTTTTATTTTAAAATATTTTTTATCCTGAATTATTAGAAATTTACATATTAAAAATATTAATTATTATTACTTTTCAATAAACATCTACATTTCCACAAGTATCAGTTTTATTAAGAGCAAAATGTTTTAAAAAACAATTTTAATTGGCGAGTGTATATTTTAATAAATTACATTTTGAAATATTTAGGTATACTAGTCACTTACTTAATTACTAAGATACTTTTTTTAAATTAACTTCATTATTTTATCAAATTATTAATTAAAAAAAATGTTTTTATTAAGAGAAAATTTTTTATTTGATAAGCAAAACCTGATCAGTTTACACTTTACTCGTGTATAATTTTGTTTTAATTTTTAAATGTCTAAAAATAATACTAGTAAAATATTTTACCAAACATTTTCATGAACATTTTTTTCAAGAATTCCCTTATTTATTTCTTACAATCGGTGAATTTTAGTAGTTCTTGTTTTCCGATATTTTTCCCCCAAAAAAGTACAATGTGGTAATACGTAAATAAAATTATTAATTTAAAAACATTAAAAAAAATATGAATATAAAAAAATTATAATAAAAATATGTATATGTATATTTTTTCCCAAAACAACCACATTATTTCTCCTCGCTCAAACGGGTCCAGATCAAGCAGAAAAGTGCAGTTCCAAAAATAAAAAAAAATCAACATACTGATTATTTTCTTGTTGTTCTATTATATTTTTAAAAATATTCACTTCATTATCTAATTATTTCAATAATCAATAAAAGTCAACATTTCCACAACAATAAGTTTTTATTAAGGAGCAAAAAAGTTGTAAAACAAATTTTAAATGGAAAATTTACATTTGTTAAATTACATTTGAAAATATTTAAGTATAACTCTAAGTAACTACTTTAACATGTTTTTGAATTAACATAATTATTTTATTAGCATATTTATTAAGAAATATATTTTTAATCTCATAAGCAAAACCTGATCAGAATATTTTTCCATTCTTGAGTTTTTTTTTTAACAATTGGCAAACACTTTAATTGTGTATAATTTGGTTTTAAGTTTGAATTGTACAAAAATAATGCTAATAAAATTATTTATTAAATAAACATGTAAAAAAAAAATTAAGAAGTCCCTTATGAATATTATAAAAATGTAAAGTAGTTATTTTTTCCTGTATCTTAAAAAAAATACAATGTGGTAATGCATAAATAAATAGGATAATTAATTCAGAAACATAGAAAAATATAAATACAGAACAATAAATACAATTAATGAATAAATAATATTATTAATACATGTTTTTGTGTATTTTTCCCTAATCAACCACATTGTTTTGTTTGGACCAGAAGCTCTAAAAACTGA
Source organism: Nerophis ophidion (assembly GCF_033978795.1). Lineage (NCBI taxonomy): Eukaryota > Metazoa > Chordata > Actinopteri > Syngnathiformes > Syngnathidae > Nerophis > Nerophis ophidion. Next base: position 81,434,371 of record NC_084611.1, read on the forward strand.
TTTTATTCCAGATCAAGTGTTAAAAAAAAATACATATTGTGTTATTTTCTTGGTATTTGGATATATTAGAAAATATTCACTTCATTATCTAGTTACCTCAGTAATAAATAAAAATCAACATTTCCACAAGTATCAGTTTCTATTAAGGAGCAAAGTTTTAAAACAAAATGTTTTTAATTTTTCAATTTTTTCCAAAATTGGCAAACACTTTAATTGTGTATAATTTTGTTTTAAGTTGTAATTGTCTAAAAATAATGCTATATATAATACTAATATTTTTCCTTAATCAACCACATTGTTTAGTCTGGGTCAGGAGCTGTAAAAACGGATTTTTTATTCCAGATCAAGTGTAAAAAAAAAAAGTATATACATATACATACTGATTGTGTTATTTCCTCAAATATATTTAAAAATATTCACCTAATTATGTAATTACCTCAGTAATCAATAAAAATCAAAATTTCCACAAATATCAGTTTTTATTAAGGAGCAAAAAAGTTTTAAAACAAAATGTTTTTCATCTTTGACTTTTTTCAAAAATTGGTAAACACTTTAATCGTGTATAATTTAGTTTTAAGTTTTGTCTAAAAATAATACTAATAAAAGAGTTAAACAAAAATAAATATACAAATACAATTTAAGAAGTCCTTTATGAATATTATAAAAATGTACATTTATAATTTTTTGCCTATATTTAAATAAAAAAGTACACTGTGGTAATGCATAAATAAATAGGATAAATAATTCAAAAAACATAACACAATAAATAAAGACAGAACAATAAATAAATGAAATTGAAATGAAATAAATAATAATAATAATAATACATGTTTTTGTGTATTTTTCCCTAATCAACCACATTGTTTCGTCTGGGTCAGAAGCTGTAAAAACTGATTTTATTCCAGATCAAATTCAGATCATGTGTAAAAAATAAAAATCAAATTACATATTGATTGTGTTATTTTCTTTTTTGTGTATATTTAAAAAATGTTCACTTCATTATCTAATTACCTCAATAATCAATAAAAAAACAATTTTATTTTCATTCAAGAATTTTTTTCAACGATTGGCAAACACTGTGTATAATTTTGTTTTAAGTTTTAATTGTCTAAAAATAATATTAATAAAATAATATCAAAAAATATATATATTTCAGAAGTGTCATATGAATATTATAAAAAGTAGTTATTTTTTTCCTGTACTTAAAACAAAAAAAGTACAATGTGGTATTGCATATATGAATATGATAATTAAAATATAAAACAATACATAAATATAGAACAAAAAATATCCATCCATCCATCCATCCATCCATCCATCCATCCATCCATCCATCCATCCATCCATCCATCATCTTCCGCTTATCCGAGGTCGGGTCGCGGGGGCAGCAGCCTAAGCAGGGAAGCCCAGACTTCCCTATCTCCAGCCACTTCGTCTAGCTCTTCCCGGGGGATCCCGAGGCGTTCCCAGGCCAGCCGGGAGACAAAGTCTTTCCAACGTGTCCTGGGTCTTCCCCGTGGCCTCCTACCAGCTGGACGTGCCCTAAACACATCCCTAGGGAGGCGTTCGGGTGGCATCCTGACCAGATGCCCGAACCACCTCATCTGGCTCCTCTCGATGTGGAGGAGCAGCGGCTTTACGTTGAGCTCCTCCCGGACGGCAGAGCTTCTCACCCTATCTCTAAGGGAGAGCCCCGTCACCCGGCGGAGGAAACTCATTTCGGCCGCTTGTACCCGTGATCTTATCCTTTCGGTCATGACCCAAAGCTCATGACCATAGGTGAGGATGGGAACGTAGATCGACCGGTAAATTGAGAGCTTTGCCTTCCGGCTCAGCTCCTTCTTCACCACAACGGATCGATACAACGTCCGCATTACTGAAGACGCCGCACTGATCCGCCTGTCGATCTCACGATCCACTCTTCCCCCACTCGTGAACAAGACTCCTAGGTACTTGAACTCCTCCACTTGGGGCAGGGTCTCCTCCCCAACCCGGAGATGGCACTCCACCCTTTTCCGGGCGAGAACCATGGACTCGGACTTGGAGGTGCTGATTCTCATTCCGGTCGCTTCACACTCGGCTGCGAACCGATCCAGTGAGAGCTGAAGATCCCGGCCAGATGAAGCCATCAGGACTACATCATCTGCAAAAAGCAGAGACCTAATCCCGTGGCCACCAAACCGGAACCCCTCAACGCCTTGACTGCGCCTAGAAATTCTGTCCATAAAAGTTATGAACAGAATCGGTGACAAAGGACAGCCTTGGCGGAGTCCAACCTTCACTGGAAACGTGTCCGACTTACTGCCAGCAATGCGGACCAAGCTCTGACACTGATCGTACAGGGAGCGGACTGCCACAATAAGACATTCCGATACCCCATACTCTCTGAGCACTCCCCACAGGACTTCCCGAGGGACACGGTCGAATGCCTTCTCCAAGTCCACAAAGCACATGTAGACTGGTTGGGCAAACTCCCATGCACCCTCAAGAACCCTGCCGAGAGTATAGAGCTGGTCCACAGTTCCACGACCAGGACGAAAACCACACTGTTCCTCCTGAATCCGAGGTTCGACTATCCGACGTAGCCTCCTCTCCAGTACACCTGAATAAACCTTACCGGGAAGGCTGAGGAGTGTGATCCCACGATAGTTGGAACACACCCTCCGGTCCCCCTTCTTAAAGAGAGGGACCACCACCCCGGTCTGCCAATCCAGAGGTACCGCCCCCGATGTCCACGCGATGCTGCAGAGTCTTGTCAACCAAGACAGCCCCACAGCATCCAGAGCCTTAAGGAACTCCGGGCGGATCTCATCCACCCCCGGGGCCTTGCCGCCGAGGAGCTTTTTAACTACCTCAGCGACCTCAGCCCCAGAAATAGGAGAGTCCACCACAGATTCCCCAGGCACCGCTTCCTCAAAGAAAGACGTGTTGGTGGGATTGAGGAGGTCTTCGAAGCATTCCCTCCACCGATCCACAACATCCGCAGTCGAAGTCAGCAGAACACCATCCGCACCATACACGGTGTTGATAGTGCACTGCTTCCCCTTCCTGAGGCGCCGTATGGTGGTCCAGAATCGCTTCGAAGCCGTCCGGAAGTCGTTTTCCATGGCTTCCCCGAACTCTTCCCATGTCCGAGTTTTTGCCTCCGCGACCGCTAGAGCTGCACACCGCTTGGCCCGTCGGTACCCGTCCACTGCCTCCGGAGTCCTATGAGCCAAAAGAACCCGATAGGACTCCTTCTTCAGCTTGACGGCATCCCTCACTGCTGGTGTCCGCCAACGGGTTCTGAGATTACCGCCACGACAGGCACCAACAACCTTGCGGCCACAGCTCCAATCAGCCGCCTCGACAATAGAGGTTCGGAACATGGTCCACTCGGACTCAATGTCCCGCACCTCCCTCGTGACATGTTCAAAGTTCTCCCGGAGGTGTGAATTGAAACTTTGTCTGACAGGAGACTCTGCCAGACGTTCCCAGCAGACCTTCACAATGCGCTTGGGCCTGCCAGGTCTGTCCGGCATCCTCCCCCACCATCGCAGCCAACTCACCACCAGGTGGTGATCGGTAGAAAGGTCCGCCCCTCTCTTCACCCGAGTGTCCAAAACATAAGGCCGCAAATCCGATGACACAACTACAAAGTCGATCATGGAACTGCGGCCTAGGGTGTCCTGGTGCCAAGTGCACATATGGACACCCTTATGTTTGAACATGGTGTTTGTTATCGACAAACTGTGACGAGCACAAAAGTCCAATAACAAAACACCACTCGGGTTCAGATCCGGGCGACCATTCTTCCCAATCACGCCTCTCCAGGTTTCACTGTCGTTGCCAACATGAGCGTTGAAGTCTCCCAGTAGGACAAGGGAATCACCCGGGGGAGCACTTTCCAGTACTCCCTCGAGTGTACCCAAAAAGGGTGGGTACTCTGAACTGCTGTTTGGTGCATAAGCACAAACAACAGTCAGGACCCGTCCCCCCACCCGAAGGCGAAGGGAAGCTACCCTCTCGTCGACTGGGTTGAACTCAAACGTACAGGCTTTGAGCCGGGGGGCAACCAGAATTGCCATCCCAGCCCGTCGCCTCTCACTGCCGGCAACGCCAGAGTGGAAGAGGGTCCAGTCCCTCTCGAAAGAACTGGTTCCAGAGCCCTTGCTGTGCGTCGAGGTGAGTCCGACTATATCCAGCCGGAACTTCTCTACCTCGCGCACTAGCTCAGGCTCCTTCCCCCCCAGTGAGGTGACGTTCCACGTCCCAAGAGCTAGCTTCTGTAGCCGAGGATCGGACCGCCAAGTGCCCTGCCTTCGGCTGCCGCCCAGCTCACAATGCACCCGACCTCTATGGCCCCTCCTATGAGTGGTGAGCCCATTGGAGGGCTGACCCACGTTGCCTCTTCGGGCTGTGCCCGGCCGGGCCCCATGGGAACAGGCCCGACCACCAGGCGCTCGCCATCGTGCCCCAACTCCGGGCCTGGCTCCAGAGCGGGGCCCCGGTGACCCACGTCCGGGCGAGGGAAATCTGGGTTCATTTCGTTGTAATTCCATAGAAGTCTTTGAGCTGCTCTTTGTCTGATCACTCACCTAGGACCTGTTTGTCTTGGGAGACCCTACCAGGGGGCATGAAAACCCCCAGACAACATAGCTCATAGGATCATTGGGACACGCAAACTCCTCTACCACGGTAAGGTAGCAGCTCAGAGAGGAGGAACAAAAAATAAATGAAATCAAAATGAATACATTAATAATGATAATAATAATAATAATACATGTTTTTCTATATGTTTCCCTAATCAACCACATTGTTTTTGTCTGGGTCAAATGTTGTAAAAATGGATTTTATACCTGATCGAGTGTAAAAAAAATAAACAATTTTACATACTAAATGTGTTATGTTCTCGAATATATTTAAACATGTTCACTTTATCTAATTACCTCAGTAATCAATAAAAATTAACATTTCCACAAATATCAGTTTTTATTAGGGAGCCAAAAAGTTTTAAAACAAAATATTTTTAATTTTTGAGTTTTTAAAAATATTGGTAAACACTTTGTGTATAATTTTGTTTTAAGTTTTAATTGTCTAAAATTAATACTAATAAAATAATTTAACAAAAATAAATATACAAATAAAAATTTAAGAAGTCCTTTATGAATATTATAAAAATGTACTTTTTTTTCCTATATTAAAAAAAAAAGTACACTGTGGTAATGCATAAATAAATAGGATGATTAATTAAAAAAACATACCACAATAACTAAATATAGAACAATAATTGATTGAAATTCAAATGAAATAAATAATAATAATAATACATGTTTCTGTATATTTTTCCCTAACCAACCACATTGTTTCGTCTGGGTCAGAAGCTGTAAAAACTGATTTTATTCCGGATCAAATCCAGATCATGTGTAAAAAAAAAAAAAAAAAATGTACATATTGATTGTGTTATTTTCTTGATGGTGTATATTTAAAAAATATTCACTCGTTATCTAATTACCTCAGTAATCAATAAAAAACAATATTTTTTCATTCTTGAATTTTTTTCAACAATTGGCAAACACTAACTGTGTATAATTTTGTTTTAAGTTATAATTGTCTAAAAATAATATTAATAAAATAATTGAACAAATAAACATTTTAAAAAATATATATATATTTAAGAAGTCCCGTATGAATATTATAAAAAGTAGTTATTTTTTCCTATATTTAAAAGAAAAAAAGTACAATGTGGTATTGCATATATAAATATGATAATTAAAATATAAAACAATACATAAATATAGAACAAAAAATAAATGAAATCAAAATGAATACATTAATAATAATAATAATAATACAACATGTTTTTCTATATGTTTCCCTAATCAACCACATTGTTTTTGTCTGGGTCAAAAGTTGTAAACATTGATTTTATTCCAGATCAAGCAGAAGGTTGCCATGTAAAAAAAAAAGATAACATCCTGATTGTGTTGTTTTCTTGTTCTAAAAATCCTTCTTCCTCTCTCCTAGAAACGAAGCCAGGCTGTGGTCGCCGCGGGTAATGCAGGACGGCAAAGTCAGCCCCTTCAAACTCAACCTGGCGTCCGAGCAGCAGGTTTGCACCCAAAGTGAAGCCCAGACTGGTGCCGTGTGACCTCATGGTGACCTCCCTCCCCGCCCTTTTCTTTGCGCAGGAGCACAAGCACATCGGCGCGGCTCACAACCGCCGAGCTCAGCCCTTCGTGGCGGCGGCCAACATCGACGACAAGCATCAGGTGGTCAGCACAGCCTACAACACGCCCATCGGCCTCTACTCCTCCGGGAACATCCAGGACGCCATGGAGGGACAGATGAAGGGGATTGTCCTGCCTAAGGCCGAAAGGTGAGGACTTGAAATAAGAAACATGGTAAAAGTGTAATCAAGTGTGCAGCTTTTAATGTCTTAACTGTGGCGTCCATCTACAACTCCATTTGAGTTGGGGAATTGTGTTAGATGTAAATATAAACGGAATACAATGATTTGTAAATCATTTTCAAGCCATATTCAGTTGAATGCGCTACAAAGACAACATATTTCATGTTCAAACTCATAAACTTTTTTTTTTTTGGCAAATAATAATTACCTTAGAATTTCATGGCTGCAACACGTGCCAAAGTAGTTGGGAAAGGGCATGTTCACCACTGTGTTACATCACCTTTTCTTTTAACAACACTCAATAAACGTTTGGGAACTGAGGAAACTAATTGTTGAAGCTTTGAAAGTGGATTTTTTTCCCATTCTTGTTTTATGTAGAGCTTCAGTCGTTCAACAGTCCGCTGTCGTATTTTACGCTTCATAATGCGACACACATTTTCGATGGGAGACAGGTCTGGACCAGGAAAGTACCCTCACTCTTTTTTTACGAAGTCACGCTGTCGTAACACTTGTCTTGCTGAAATAAGCAGGGGCGTCCATGATAATGTTGCTTGGAAGACAACATGTGTTGCTCCAAAACCTGAATGGACCTTTCAGCATTAATGGTGCCTTCACAGATGTGTAAGTTACCCATTCCTTGGGCACTAATACACCCCCATACCATCACAAATGCTGGCTTTTGAACTTTGCGCCTATAGCAATCCAAATGGTTATTTTCCTCTTTGTTCTGGAGGACATCACGTCTTCTGTTTCCAAATATAATTTGAAATGTGGACTCGTCAGACCACAGAACACTTTTCCACTTTGGATCAGTCCATCTTAGGTGAGCTCGGGCCCAGCCAAGCCGGCGGCGTTTCAGGATATTGTTGCTAAATGGGTTTGGCTTTGCATAGTAGAGTTTTAACTTGCACTTACAGATGTAGCGACCAACTGTATTTACTGACAGTGGTTTTGATAAGTGTTCCTGAGCCCATGTGGTGATATCCTTTACACACGGATGTCGGTTTTTGATGCAGTACCGCCTGAGGGGTCAAAAGTCCGCAATATCATCGCTTACGTGCAGTGATTTCTCCAGATTCTCTGAACTTTTTGATGATTTTACGGACCGTAGATGGTAAAATCCCTAAATTCCCTGCAATAGCTCGTTGAGAAATGTTGTTCTAAAACTGTTCGACAATTTGCCTACAAAGTGGTGACCCTCGCCCCATCCTTGTTTTTGAATCACTTAGCATTTCATGGAAGCTGCTTTTATACCCAATCATGGCACCCACCTGTTCCCAATTAGCCTGCACACCTGTGGGATGTTCCAAATAAGTGTTTGATGAGCATTCCTCAACTTAATCAGTATTTATTGCCACCTTTCCCCTTTGTCAAGTGTTGCTGGCATCAAATTCTAAAGTTAATGATTATTTGCAAAAAAAAAAAAGTATCAGTTTGAACATCAAATATGTTGTCTTTGTAGCAAATTCAACTGAATATGGGTTGAAAAGGATTTACAAATCATTGTATTCCGTTTATATTTACATTTAACACAATTTCCCAACTCATATGGAAACGGGGTTTGTAGAAGGAGTCCTTTTACGAAGTGGACGCCAGATAACCGAGCTTTAAAAAGTCCTTTTCAAAAAGGCTTTCCGCTAACATTTGTGCACACTGGAATCTACAGAAGCTGGAATCCTGACCCCCTTTCATGTTGCAATACGCTCATAATAATTGTGTCATCGCAAATATGGAGGAAAAACACCCTGATGTTATTTTTAGGTCAAATCGCCTCAGTAACACGTTGTTACCTAACCTCTCGGTGAGAAATAAATGGGTCCGAATGCGCGTCACGCCACTAAGGCTTGGCTTCGAGGCCACTTCCTGCTTAGAGGCGCCACGCCGCGCATACATTGTTGCCGTTTACCATCGCTGTGGTTACGATACTAAGCGGCGCGCATACGTAACACATAAATATGATGCTTTTGGCGACAAAAACAGAAAATCCTTTCGAAAAAAATTTTATTTTTCACCTTACTGATGTGCTATACTTGATTATACATGAATATTGTTTAGTGAAGTGAAGTGAATTATATTTATATAGCGCTTTTCTCTAGTGACTCAAAGCACTTTACAAAGTGACACCCAATATCTAAGTTACATTTAAACCAGTGTGGGTGGCACTGGGACAAGGACACAACAGCAGTGACTAGGATGGCGGAAGCTGGAATCGAACCTGCAACCCTCAGGTTGCTGGCACGGCCCCTCTACCAACCGAGCTATTATTATTACTATTATTACTGTTGTTTTTTTATTATTTAATTATTGCTGTTGTTGTTTTTTTTAATATATATAAAAATGCATGTATTTTACTATTTCCAAAATATATATATTTATATATATTTTTTTACAAATATCTTTAAACATTAACAATATATTTATTCATATTTTATTAGCTCATAAAATGGAGCCTGAAATAAAGTATGTATACATTTATTTTTTTTAAGTAGTAAATACAAATCAAATAATTAAAAACAGATTTAATTTTAATTTAATTGTATGTTTTGAATTAAATGTATTTTTGGAATAAAATGTATTTTAATTCCAGGTTTTTTTTTGTAATAAATGCAGAGCAGTGTTTCAACAGATTAAAAGAAACACACTTTGTATTTTATTTCAATTAAGAATCATATATAAATACAGATCAAATAATTTAGAAAAATTTGCTTGAATTTAATAAAATGTATTTTAATTCCCAGATATATTTTGTATTTAATGCAGAGCAGTGTTTCAACTGATTTTTTTTTTCATTTTGCTTGTGGTCTATTTATTATTTTACAGGAGCAACATTTCTAAACATTTTTTTTTTTTTTTACTAATGACAAACCTTTAAACAATAACAATATTCATCATTATTTGTTAGCTATCAAAATAGAGCCCAAATAAAGTTTTCATATTGTCTATTTAAGTTTAAAAAAATCATAAAATTATATAAAAATTACATAATAAGAAATTAATTATATTTAAATAAAATAAAATGTCTTAATATTGAATTCAAATGTATTTTAATTATCAATCAATCAATCAATCAATGTTTACTTATATAGCCCTAAATCACTAGTGTCTCAAAGGGCTGCACAAACCACCACGACATCCTCGGTAGGAAAACTCACACCCAGTGGGACATTGGTGACAATAATGACCCAGTGGGACGTCGGTGACAATGATGACTATGAGAACCTTAGAGAGGAGGAAAGCAATGGATGTCGAGCGGATCTAACATGATACTGTGAAAGTTCAATCCACAATGGATACAACACAGTCGCGAGAGTCCAGTCCAAAGAGGATCCAAGACACAGCAGCGAGAGTCCCGTTCACAGCGGAGCCAGCAGGAAACCATCCCAAGCGTAGGCGGACCAGCAGCGCAGAGATGTCCCCAGCCGATACACAGGCGAGCAGTACATGGCCACCGGATCGGACCGGACCCCCTCCACACGGGAGAGTGGGACATAGAAGAAAAAGAAAAGAAACGGCAGATCAACTGGTCTAAAAAGGGAGTCTATTTAAAGGCTAGAGTATACAAATGAGTTTTAAGGTGAGACTTAAATGCTTCTACTGAGGTGGCATCGCGAACTGTTACCGGGAGGGCATTCCAGAGTACTGGAGCCCGAACGGAAAATGCTCTATAGCCCGCAGACTTTTTTTGGGCATACATTTAGTATTTAATGCAGAGCAGTTTTCAACAGTTTTATTTTTTAGTTTCTATAAAAATAACAATACCTGAAGTCCATTTTTTACTTCACATTTAGTAACCTTTCTAAACATATATCCCCCAAAAATATTCCAACAAATATGAAATTTTATTAGACAATTAAAAAAAAAATTGTACCCCCTCTCTCGCCCGATGTCAGCTGAGATAGATTTTAGATAGCCATGCTCTTATTGAGGATGACCGCAATCAAAAATGGATGTATGGATTTTAAAACACGCATCACGTGTATATATATATATTAATATATATATATATATATATATATCCATCCATCCATTTTCTACCACTTATTCCCTTTGGGGGCGCTGGATCCTATCTCAGCTACAATCAGGCGAAATTTATATTTATATATGTATATATATAATGTATTTTTTTATTTATTTATACATTTTTTTTATTTTATGTATGTGTTTATTTTTTACAAATTGCAACCGTTTGGGGAAAAAAACAATAAATGTAGTCATGTTTTGTTAGTGTAAAATTTTAAATCATATACTAAAATGCAAATTCAATTATTCAAAGAAAATACAATTTCCTATTAAATGACATTTCTTTTCATTCCAAAATATATTTTGTAGTAAATACAGAGCAGTGTTTCAACCAATTTAATATTTTTTAAAAATCTATCCATTCATTATTTAACAGTTGACAACATTTCTAAACATATACCCACCAAAATATTGAAATTTAAAAAACAAATAATTGTTTACCTTTTAAAACAGTTACCCACAAATTATCTTTTTTATTGTATTTTTTTATGTATAAAAGTTGCAAATGTTTGTTGCTATTGGTCCGAAATAAATACTTACAATACTATATGAGCACTGCGATGATGTGGCGACTTGTCCAGGGTGTACAGCGCCTTCCGCCCGATTGTAGCTGAGATAGGCACCAAAGGGAATAAGCGGATTAAAATGGATGGATGGACTATATGAGCAAAAAAAAAAAAATTTATTTTAGCTTGCATCAAAAATTTCTGATACAAGCAGCGCGAGTACAAGCTAGCAGCTACACAACAGCTAAGCATACAATAGCATTCGAGACTTACTTATTGTACATACCAAAAAAAAAAAAAAAATTACCACTCCACTTCAATGTAAAGATAGCATAAGTACATTGAAACAAACCGGTTAGTGTTTCTCATGCTTATCATTGTTCTCTGATTAACTTAATAAGCAAAGTGGTATTTCTTGGGTTGTTAGCGCTAGCTTCGCTTTCACAAGTGTTTACCGTACACAGTACATTTTAACGTTTTGTTATGATATGCATTTCTTTTATGGACGTACTTTTATGCGAGTGACATCTCAGGCCAGCAGGGGGAGTCTCGGAGCTAAAAGGAATTGCCACCGGGGCGCTAATTAATTTAAAACCTCTTCTCACTCCTGCGCTTACCAAAGGCATACGGTAAAAGTAAGCATGCGCTAATTATTCTAAAACCTCTTCTCGCTCCTGCACTTACCAACGGCATGCAGTAAAAATTTGAGTGTGATGTAAGCGTGCACCTTAAATCCTACTGAATAGCTCTTAATTTTCTTCCCTTTATGCGATTTCAAATTACCGGTATTGAAATCAGCCTCCTCCATTTTGAAAATGATGACAGGGGAAGTGTCACTCGTGACGTCACGAGTTTGACCAGGCGGTAATACTAAGCATGCGCTAATTATTTTGCGAAGCGAGTTTGACGGGACGGTATAGCTCGGTTGGTAGAGTGGCCGTGCCAGCAACTTGGGGGTTGCAGGTTCGATTCCCACTTCCGCCCTCCTAGTCACTGCCGTTGTGTCCTCGGGCAAGACACTTTACCCACCTGCTCCCAGTGCCACCCACACTGGTTTAAATGTAACTTAGATATTGGGTTTCACTATGTAAAGCGCTTTGAGTCACTAGAGAAAAGCGCTATATAAATATAATTCACTTCACTTCACTTTGACCCGGCAGTAATTCAAGTCAGGAGCATACTATTCAGGTAAATACGGTAGTCTCGTCCAAGGCGTTTTATGCAATTAAGTGTTCTCTCTTTGCAGCCCGAGGACGTTAGCGAACATCGAGGACTCGGACGTTTACCGCATGTTGCAGAAGGACGACGACGAGCCCTCGGAGCCACGA
>NC_084611.1:81456615-81559115 GCF_033978795.1 Nerophis ophidion
TCATCTTGAGATCAACTTCAGATCCATCTGTCAATAATAACTGTTATTATTGTTTATGTATTTTGTTTGTTCTTATTAGGCCCTTCTTTAGAAAAAAAAACAACAACTTTGTTTTTTATATGACGGACTGAAAATATGCAACATTTTCCCCCCAAAATATCTCAAAGTGGAATATTTAAAGGCCTACTGAAACCCACTACTACCCACCACGCAGTCTGATAGTTTATATATCAATGATGAAATATTAACATTGCAACACATGTTTACTAAATTGCAATTTTAAATTTCTTGTTGAAAACGTTGCGGAATGATGACGTGTGTTTGTGACGTTATTGGTTGGAGGGGACATGCTAGCTCAGCACCACACACGGCTAATAGTCGTCTCTTTTCATCGCATAATTACACAGTAATTTGGACATCTGTGTTGCTGAATCTTTTGCAATTTGTTCAATTAATAATGGAGACTATAAAGAAGAATGCTGTTGGTGGAAAGCGGTGGATTGCAGCTGCCTTTAGCACCGAGACACAGCCGGTGTTTCTTTGTTTGTTGTGAACCTTTAACACAGAGCGATCAAGCGAACATGTTTCTCTACGTCAACCAGCAAGTTTTTCGATGCGAAAATTGTGATGTTAAGTCAGCTCTTACCAGAGACTTCAGTGGCTTATTTTGACCTTTTCCTGTAGCTGTCAAAAAGGCAGCTGTGATCTTGGCTGCTGCATTGGCCTTTCTCTGAGACACTGGCGTTCACCGCAGCCATCCGACTTTCAGGTATGACTTTAGAATCTCACTAAAACACTATTAAAACAATAAGCAGATAAGGGATTTTCCAGAATTATCCTAGTAATTGTGTCTGATTACATTTGAATCGCTCACACTGCCGCCGCCCGAAGCTGTCGCTTTTTCTTTTCTTTTTCTTTTTTGTGCCTCACTCTAACTTTCCTCATCCACAAATCTTTCATCCTCGCTCAAATTAATGGGGAAATTGTCGCTTTCTCGGTCCGAATAGCTCTTGCTGCTGGAGGTTATGATTGTAAACAATGTGAGGATCTTAGGAGCCCTACAACCAGTGACGTCGTCGTCTGCTACTTCCGGTACAGGCAAGGCTTTTTTATCAGCGACCAAAAGTTGCAAACTTTATCGTCGATGTTCTCTACTAAATCCTTTCAGCAAAAATATGGCAATATCGCGAAATGATCAAGTATGACACATAGAATGGACCTGCTATCCCCGTTTAAATAAGAAAGTCTCATTTCAGTAGGCCTTTAATGTGACATAGGTTTTGATCATTTTTTTTAAAGAAAATAACATTCTGCATGGCAGCTTTGTGTTATTAGAGTAAACATTGCAACATTTTATTGTCACATTTCACCTGCTTACTCTTTTATACCACTTTTTCTGTTTTTATTTTTTCAATCGGATTTTTAGAATGTGCTTAAGGCCATTAAAAAATTAACCGCGGGCCGCACTTTGGACACCCCTGCTTTAAGCCTTAAAGTGTGACCCTCTTGGCGAATACACAATCTTTGCGGAGGCGCTCAATACGCGCACAAAGATGTGAATCCTGAGGGGATGATGCTCGGGTGTTTTTTTTGTTTAAAGGAAATTACATTTAAAGCTTTTGTTGCTGTCACTTTGTTTTAGGGCTGACGTGCATCTTATTGATGTTCCCGCCAGCGTGGAGGTGCTCTAAAAAAAAAAAAAGCAACAACATAACACAAAGAAAAGCAGACGTTGACATTTTAATGTGCTCGTCCCTGCGCTCGTCACGCCCGCGCCAAACAAAGCAGGTCAACCGGAAGTACTCGTCTTTGTTCGCGGCCACGTCATCGAAGGCAACGCTTGGCGTGTAACAGGACATTTTGAGCGTGAGGACCCTGAACGCCACACGACCTCTTTCGCCTATTTGGGAGTGGGCTTTTAAAAATCAACGGCATTCTTGCTCCGACACGAAATAAAACTACCTATGGGAAAAAAAAGAAAAAACTGATCCATAAATAGTTTAATTTTATTTGAACTCCCTTTTCATTCACTGAAAATCAATAGATGTCTTGCTTTGACAAAGAGGACACCTGCGTCAGCCCTTTTGGGTCACATCACATGCTCGTTGAAATCAATAAAGTCCTCGCCTTTGTCGCCGAACATCTTGCGACCCTTTCGCTGTCATTCCAAAAGCAATTGTACTCTTGAGGTAAAAATCGATAGAAGAATCCATAGATAGTCCTTGCTGCAAGGAATCTTCAATGTCTTGCATCGTTTGTGGAAGTTTGTGGCATTTAGAAAGCAATAGAGGTATGAAGACAAGATGAGGGGGGAAATTCTTGGACATTCAGTTGTCAAAATCAATAGGGATCTTGCTCTGACAAAGCAAAATCTATGCAATGTTCCTTAAAACCGATATGGGTCTTGTCTCGACAAATCTGCAGCAGGAGTTTTTTGTTTTTTTTGCCGCTAAAATGTCAATAAAATCCTTTAAAAAAAAAAATTAATAATGAAAAAAAAAATACAAATAAGTCAAACCACAAAAAAAACATTAAAAAAAATACATATACATAAAGTAAAAAAAAGATCCTTGACATTCCTGAAAATCAATACGATTTTTGCCCTGAGAAACCCCAATCAAATGCTTTGATCAAAACCAATAACAATCTTGCTGATATAAAAAGACAAATAAACATCCAAAAGACTATAATCCGTGTAGAGAATTAGTTGAAGTCATTCAAAACCTATAGTTCATTTTAACATCTGGCTATGAGAGGACACAAATCAATAGAACACAGGAAAGGCGTAATGCTTGTCATCTTGCGTCGGACTCAAAAGCAGTAGTGTTCTCAATGTGACCAGGATATTGAAAAAATAAAAATAAATAGCACAGTGACGCAAAAAAAGTCAATATAGTTCTTGCTTTGGCAAATACTTATAAGGTATAATGGTTGGTTGAAAAGCAGCATCGCTCTTTATGTCCTTCAAAAGCAATAGGCATCTTAAGCTGACACAGAGGGGAAAAAATCAATAAAATGTGCATCGTATTGTGTGGTCCCTAAAATCCATATGGTTCTTGACTTGAGACGTCCCAATAAAATCCTTGGATGGACAGTCATCCTCAAAATCAAGCGGAATCTTGCTTCTACCTGACCCAAAAACCCATCCAAACAGTTAATAGCATGTAGAATTCCTTCTTTGATAAGGTTGGCTGAAGTCTTTCAAAACCAATAGGCATCTTAACGTCTGACGAAGAGAGAGTAAAAAAAAAACAATGGCTCAAATCTTTAGGATTCTTATTACGGCTCCTGAATTGACAAAGGATGAATCCAAAAGCAGTAGGGTTCTGAAAGTGACCGGGACACAGAAAATAAATTGATAGGATAATAACCCAAAAAAAGTGATTATGGTTTGATGATTGACTAAAAATCAGCAAATGTCCTTTAAAATGAATAGGCATCTTGGGCTGACAAAGAGGGAAAAAAATCAATAGAACGTACATCAGATCGTCCTTAAAAGCAATAGATGTCTCAAAGTTCAAAATTCTTTGAACTATCTCAGCCATCTTGTTTGTCACAAAAAACCAACAGCCCAGCAGGCACAAGACATTGATACAACGTTGATTATACGTATACGTCCTTTAAAAAGGACAAATAGTTGTATTTGGAAATTGAGACAACATTGATGTCTGACGTTGGATCCACGTTGTTGTTTGGGAAATGACCAAATTTCAATGGCCAAATCAACATCACAACCTGACATTGAATACATGTTAAAAAGCATGTTGTTTCAACGTTGTATTTGTGTTGTAGAATATTGGGTAGGAAACAACCAAAATTCAATGGTCAAATCAACATCACAACCCAACATTGATTAAATGTTGTCAAAAAGCATGTTGTTTCATTGTTGTGTTTGTGTTGTAGAGTATTGATTGGGAAATGACCAAAATTCCATCCATCCTTCCATTTCTACCGCTTATTCCCTTTTGGGGTTGCGGGGGGCGCCGGTGCCTATCTCAGCTACAATCGGGCGTAAGGCGGTGTACACCCTGGACAAGTCGGCACCTCATCGCAGGGCCATGACCAAAATTCAATGATCAAATCAACATCAGAACCCAACATTGATTAAACGTCGACAAAAAAGATGTTATTTCAACGTTGTATTTGGGTGGGAAATAACCAAATTTCAATGGTCAAATCAACGTCAGAAACCAACATTGATTAAACATTGTCAAAAAGCATGTCGTTTCTACGTTGTATTTGTGTTGTGGAATATTGGTTGGAAAATGTCCAAAATTCAATGGTCAAATCAACGTCACAACCTAACATTGATTAAACGTAGACAAAAAGCATGTTGCTTCAACGTTATGCTTTTGTTGTGGAATATTGGTTGGGAAATAACCAACATTCAATGGTCAAATCAACATCAGAACCTAACATTGATTAAACGTCGTCAAAAAGTATGTTGTTTCAACGTTGTATTTGTGTTGGAAATAACCAAATTTCAATGGTCAAATCAACGTCAGAAACCAACATTGATTAAACATTATCAAAAAGCATGTTGTTTCATTTTTGTGTTTGTGTTGTGGAATATTGGTTGGAAAATGTCAAAAATTCAATGGTCAAATCAACGTCGGAACCCAACATTGATTAAACGTAGACAAAAAGCATGTTGTTTCAACGTTATGTTTTTGTTGTGGAATATTGGTTGGTAAACAACCACATTTTCAACCGTCAAATCGACGTCAGAAGCCAAAATTGATTAAATGTCGTCAAAAAGTATGTTGTTTCAATGTTGTATTTATGTTGTAGAATATTGGTTGGGAAATAGTCAAATCAACGTCAGAACCCAACATTGATTTAACGTTGTCAAAAAGCATGTTGTTTCAACGTCATGCTTTTGTTGTGGAATATTGGTTGGGAAACAACCAACATTCAATGGTCAAATCAACATCAGAACCTAACATTGATTAAACGTAGACAAAAAGCATGTTGCTTCAACGTTATGCTTTTGTTGTGGAATATTGGTTGGGAAACAACCAACATTCAATGGTCAAATCAACATCAGAACCTAACATTGATTAAACGTCGTCAAAAAGTATGTTGTTTCAACGTTGTATTTGTGTTGGAAATAACTAAATATCAATGGTCAAATCAACGTCAGAAACCAACATTGATTAAACATTGTCAAAAAGCATGTTGTTTCTACGTTGTATTTGTGTTGTGGAATATTGGTTGGGAAACAACCAACATTCAACGGTCAAATCAACATGAGAACCTAACATTGATTAAACGTCGTCAAAAAGTATGTTGTTTCAACGTTGTATTTGTGTTGGAAATAACCAAATTTCAATGGTCAAATCAACGTCAGAAACCAACATTGATTAAACATGATCAAAAAGCATGTTGTTTCATTTTTGTGTTTGTGTTGTAGAATATTGGTTGGAAAATGTCCAAAATTCAATGGTCAAATCAACGTCGGAACCCAACATTGATTAAACGTAGACAAAAAGCATGTTGTTTCAACGTTATGTTTTTGTTGTGGAATATTGGTTGGTAAACAACCACATTTTCAACCGTCAAATCGACGTCAGAAGCCAAAATTGATTAAATGTCGTCAAAAAGTATGTTGTTTCAATGTTGTATTTATGTTGTAGAATATTGGTTGGGAAATAGTCAAATCAACGTCAGAACCCAACATTGATTTAACGTTGTCAAAAAGCATGTTGTTTCAACGTCATGCTTTTGTTGTGGAATATTGGTTGGGAAACAACCAACATTCAATGGTCAAATCAACATCAGAACCTAACATTGATTAAACGTAGACAAAAAGCATGTTGCTTCAACGTTATGCTTTTGTTGTGGAATATTGGTTGGGAAACAACCAACATTCAATGGTCAAATCAACATCAGAACCTAACATTGATTAAACGTCGTCAAAAAGTATGTTGTTTCAACGTTGTATTTGTGTTGGAAATAACTAAATATCAATGGTCAAATCAACGTCAGAAACCAACATTGATTAAACATTGTCAAAAAGCATGTTGTTTCTACGTTGTATTTGTGTTGTGGAATATTGGTTGGGAAACAACCAACATTCAACGGTCAAATCAACATGAGAACCTAACATTGATTAAACGTTGTCAAAAAGTATGTTGTTTCAACGTTGTATTTGTGTTGGAAATAACCAAATTTCAATGGTCAAATCAACGTCAGAAACCAACATTGATTAAACATTATCAAAAAGCATGTTGTTTCATTTTTGTGTTTGTGTTGTAGAATATTGGTTGGAAAATGTCCAAAATTCAATGGTCAAATCAACGTCGGAACCCAACATTGATTAAACGTAGACAAAAAGCATGTTGTTTCAACGTTATGTTTTTGTTGTGGAATATTGGTTGGTAAACAACCAAATTTTCAATGGTCAAATCGACTTCAGAAGCCAAAATTTATTAAACGTCGTCAAAAAGTATGTTGTTTCAATGTTGTATTTGTGTTGGAAATAACTACATTTCAATGGTAAAATCAACGTCAGAACCCAACATTGATAAAACGTCGTCAAAAAGCATTTTTTTTAAACGTTGTATTTATGTTGTAGAATATTGGTTGGGAAATAGTCAAATCAACTTCAGAAGCCAACATTGATTTAACGTTGTCAAAAAGCATGTTGTTTCAACTTTGTATTTGTGTTGTAGAATACTGGTAGGGAAATGACCAAAATTCAATGGTCAAATCAACATCAGAACCCAATATTGATTAAACGTCGACAAAAAAGATGTTGTTTCAACGTTGCATTTGGGTTGGAAATAACTAAATTTCAATGGTCAAATCAACGTCAGAAACCAACATTGATTAAACATTGTCAAAAAGCATGCTGTTTCTACGTTGTATTTGTGTTGTGGAATATTGGTTGGAAAATGTCCAAAATTCAATGGTCAAATCAACGTCACAACCTAATATTGATTAAACGTAGACAAAAAGCATGTTGTTTCAACGTTGTATTTGTGTTGGAAATAACCAAATTTCAATGGTCAAATCAACGTCAGAAACCAACATTGATTAAACATTATCAAAAAGCATGTTGTTTCATTTTTGTGTTTGTGTTGTGGAATATTGGTTGGAAAATGTCCAAAATTCAATGGTCAAATCAACGTCGGAACCCAACATTGATTAAACGTAGACAGAAAGCATTTTTGTTTCAACGTTATGTTTTTGTTGTGGAATATTGGTTGGTAAACAACCAAATTTTCAATGGTCAAATCGACGTCAGAAGCCAAAATTGATTAAACGTCATCAAAAAGTATGTTGTTTCAATGTTGTATTTGTGTTGGAAATAACTACATTTCAATGGTCAAATCAACGTCAGAACCCAACATTGATTAAACGTCGTCAAAAAGCATGTTTTTTAAACGTATTTATGTTGTAGAATATTGGTTGGGAAATTGTCAAATCAACTTCAGAACCCAACATTGATTTAACGTTGTCAAAAAGCATGTTGTTTCAACGTTGTATTTGTGTTGTAGAATACTGGTTGGGAAATGACCAAAATTCAATGGTCAAATCAACATCACAACCTGACATTGATTAAACATCGTCAAAGAGCATGTTGTTTCAACGTTATGTTTGAGTTGCTCAGCCTCAGGACGTGATTGAAGAAGTTTTCAACGTTGTTTTCATGGCTTGTGCCTGCTGGGCTGGTTCAGACCAAGAAGACATGGACATGTGAAGAAGACGCGGTTTCTCGGGACTCAGACTTTGGTGGACTTGAAGCCCGGAAAGACGTTGCCTGGCGTGCCTTTGTGCATGCGGGCGTGGCCCTTAGAGGGGCGGTAGCAGTGGCAGACGGACAGGAAGGCGCTCCTATAGTTTTTGTTCATCCAGCCGTACAAGATGGGGTTGACGAAGGTGGAGCACATGGCGACCACATGGAAGGCGCTGAAGAGCAGCTTGAAGTCCCGCATGTAGACCACGCTGCTGTCGATGTCCACCGCCAGCTGGAAGGCGTGCAGCGGCAGCCAGCTGACGGCGAACACCACCACCATGGTCACCAGCATCTTGGTGGTCTTCCGCCGGCGCCGGTGGCGACCCTCCAGGCCGCTGCACGCCGCCATGCGGCTCTTCATGGCGGTCCAGATGCTCACGTAAGCCACGCAGTTGACGGCCAGCGGAAAGGCGTACTGCAGCACCAGCATGGAGACGCTGTAGACGCTCCCGTTCACGCCGCCCTCCGGCCACTTCTCCGCGCACACCTGCAGGGACTCGCCGGGCGCGAACTCGAAGGTGCCGTACTCGCGGAAGATGGCCAAGGGGCTGGCCAGGAGGGCGCTGACGGCCCAGGTGAGGGCGATGACGGCGGCGCACACCTCCCTGGACATCTTGCCCTCGGTGTGGCGGACGATGCTGCGGTAGCGGTCCAGCGCGATGACGTTCAGCGTGATGGTGGACACGTGCACGGCGGCGCCCTGAGCGCACGGCAGCACGAAGCACAGCACGCGGCCGAACATCCACTCGCCGTAGAGCGTGTAGGCCAGCGTGAAGGGCAGGCACAGCGTGTTGACCAGCAGGTCGGCCACCGCCAGGTTGACGATGAAGAAGTTGGTGACGGTGCGGAGGGTCCTGAACCTGTAGACCACGTAGATGACCAGGCTGTTGCCGGTCACGCCCAGCAGGATGATGGCGCTGTATGCCAGGATCAGGACCACCTGCACGCCCAGCAGCTTTGTGCTCTCCTCCAGACCCAACGCCGCCTCGCCGGGGGGCGGTGCTGATGCCAAGCAGCAGTTGGAGGACCCCGCCTCTGTCATTTTTAGTTGGTGGAGTAGGGCGCCCCCATCAGCCGGGCTGTTGAACGACAACTGGATGATTGGCAGGTTCTTCTGAAACGCACATGAGACCAAGAAATTCATTAAAACAATACCAAAAACATAGCCACCTAACGCTACTTCTTATGACAAATAACAAGCGTTCATTAGCATCTACAAACCCTGTTTCCGGATGAGTTGGTAAATTGTGTTAGATGTAAATACAAACGCAATACAATGATTTGCAAATCCTTTTCAACCCATATTCAATTGAATGTACTACAAAGACAAGATGTCTGATGTTCAAACTCATTAACTTTATTTTTTTCTGCAATTAATAATTAACTTAGAATTTCATGGCTGCAACACGTGCCGAAGTAGTTGGGAAAGGGCATGTTCACCACTTTAACAACACTCAATAAACGTTTGGGAACTGAGGAAACTAATTGTTGAAGCTTTGAAAGTGGAATTGTTATTTATTTTACCCCATATTTGTTCCCACCACCGCACCTTGAGTTGGAGTCTTTAATCTCGTTATATGCAAATATAATGACAATAAAGTCCATTCTATTCTGTTAGCATCAGAAACGCCACCTATTACCGTCACAAATGTTACCTGTATGACGGCTAACAAGACATCCCACAAAATCTATTAGCATCACAAACACTACACAGCTAACAAGAGTTAGTTAGCAGCACTAAAAAACTGCAAAATGTAATAAACCCAGACGGTTTTTAACAAACACCCCCCAAAATCTGGCAATCTAATATGTTAGCATCAGAAACGCTATCTATTAGCGTCACAGACGCTACCTTAATGGCGGCTAACAAGATTTCATTGGCATCAGCAGTAAAATGCTGCAAAGTATATATATATATATATATACATATATATATATATATATATTTGTGTGTGTATACATATATGTGTGTGTATAAATATATATATATATATATATATATATATATATATATATATACATGTGTATGTGTGTGTGAATGTGTGTGTATATATATATATATACACATTTATATGTGTATATATATATATGTGTGTGTATATATGTTATATATATGTGTATATATGTATATATAAATGTGTATATATATACATATACACACATATATATATACGTATATATACACATTTATATATATATATATATATATATATATATCCATCCATCCATTTTCTACCGTTTATTCCCTTTCGGGGTCGCGGGGGGCGCTAATATATATATATATATATATATATACATATATATATATATATATATATATATATATATATATATATATATATATACATATATATATATATATATGTATATATATATATATATATATATATATATATATATATATATATATATATATATATATATATATTATAGTTACTTTATTGAGTTTAAAACCCCCCTGGCGCTGTTTCTGTACTTGTTTTGCTTACTTAGGGCTGGTTATATAGCTCGGTTGGTAGAGCGGCCGAGCCAGCAACATGAGGGTCCCAGGTTCGATTCCTGCTTTCGCCATCCTAGTTACGACTGTTGTGTCCTTGGGCAAGACACTTTACCCACCTGCTCCCAGTGCTACCCACACTGATTTAAATGTAACTTAGTTATTGGGTTTCACTATGTAAAAGTGCTTTGAGTCACTAGAGAAAAGCGCTATATAAATATAATTCACTTTACTTATTATTTCTTGATTGGATGTAAATGTTGATATTATAGATAAAGGTTTATAAAATTGCCCTGAGATTAAGTGCCCCGACTGCAGCTGGGATAGGCTCCAGCGACCCCAAAAAAGGGACAAGCGGTAGGAAAAATGGATGGATGGATTGGTTTATAAAATAAAAAACAAACAAACAAAACAAAAAAACTCCCCTTTCCTACTTGACAACATTTTCCTCTTTTATTAAATAACAGTTTGGAAAAGGACCTGCTGATAACCTCAATTAATTGACAGCATAAAAAAAAAAAAACTATTTTACATCCACATTGTTCAATATTCAAATTTGAAGCTTTGACATTATGGTTTCATTGCCATAACAACTAAGTACGCTTACATTTCATGCAAACGCTTTGAAAGCTCTTTTTAGTCATTCATTGTTGTCATCCAAATACTTTGAATTCATATACTTTGTTGTTTTTGTAATATTGTATTTTTATTTATTTATTTATTTTTTTAACTGAATTTAGCCGGAAGTTGTAGATGCAGCGCATGCGCAGTAAACCGAACAATGACCGTAAAGAAGAGCGGGCAAGCAGGCTAAGCAGTTTTTAAAGTAGGTTCCCCTCTTTAAGTTACTTTTAATAGTCAAAGTACTCGATAAAATGACTGCCGAGACACCTTTCCCGATTTGTAAACGTACTACTTTTCTGAAAACGTATTTTTAACGACCTTTTTTCCGCGAGTACGTATAAAGCCTTAAACCCGATTTTGCGGTGCGGGTGAACCTGCTTTTTAACAAACAATTAAAAACACCTGCGAGACAACCATCGACTTCCATTCAATCCATTTCAGTACTTTTTCACTTGGACATTTGGCAGCCTCGACTGCGTCGTTTCGCATTAATCCAGTTGCCAATCAAGTCATTTCAGTGATAATGACGCAAAGTGCTTAACATGGTGCAAAAAATGACAGTGAAAGAGGAACATGCCGTAATTCTTACCTCAGTCTGCAGGAAGACGATGGCCGCGCTGCTCTCTGACAGAAGTGAAGAAGAGGAGGATGCAGCAAACACCCAAGCTTCAGGTCCAGGGACAAGATGCATGTCCAGTATGCGCGCAACAGAACGACTCCCCCAAACCCCCCACCACCACCACCACCACCACCACCACCACCACCCCTGCACGTCATCCAGCCTCCAACAAAGCTGGGTAAGAAAGCTCATTTTTGAAGGACATTATCATTGTTTATCATGCTCATCATGTCAATTATGCAGTTACGTAACCATGGGACCAATCATAATCATAATAATTTGGTCAATTTACATAAGCAATACATTGTGTGCCTCACTTAATCACACAGTCACCGCAGCCCTATGGTAATGTGTGTAAATCCATTCACATTCACGTAAAAGTTAAGTGGCACTTAATTAGTAAGGGATAAGAGCCAATTTATGTCATTGTGAAAATGCAAATACCTATGAATATTTACAGAATGTAGTGATTCCCCCAGGACTGCAATCTATTTGCGGTGCGTAGATTACATAAGATGTACATGTGAGTTTATATGCATATAGATTTTGCATAATTGGCCTTGACACATGTGCATGTGAGCAAAAAACGTGAACAACAAAGCAAATATATGTAGAAATTAGTGTTGTACCGGTACCAAAATTATTTCGATACTTTTCTTTATAAAGGGGACCTCAAAAAAATTGCATTATTGACTTCATTTTAACAAAAGATCTTACGGTACATTAAAGGCCTACTGAAACCCACTACTACCGACCACACAGTCTGATAGTTTATACATCAATGATGAAATATTAACATTGCAACACATGCCAATACAGCCTTTTTAGTTTACTAAATTGCAATTTTAAATTTCTCGGGAAGTGTACTGTTGAAAACGTCGCGGAATGATGACGCGTGCGTTTGACGTCACCGGTTGAAGCAGACATTTTTTTCCAGCCCGATCCAAGCTATAAGTAGTCTGCTTTAATCGCATCATTACACAGTATTCTGGACATCTGTGTTGCTGAATCTTTTGCAATTTGTTCAACTAATAATGGAGAAGTCAAAGTAGAAAGATGGAGGTGGGAAGCGGTGTACTGCGGCTGCCTTTAGCCACGCAAACACTGCCGGTGTTTCCTTGTTTAAAATTCCCGTAGGTGAAGCTTTACTATGGAACAGAGCGGTCAAGCAAACATGGAACCCGACCACATGTCAACTGGCAGGTTTCGGTGAGAAAATTGAGGTGATAAGTCAGCTCTTACCGTAGTTATGAGCGGAGCTTGCGTCCTGCTGCAGCTGCGTGGCTTCCCTCAGAGACACTGGCGGTCACCACACCTGTAGCCACACCCCTCCAACTTTCAGGTACCATATAATCTCACTAAAACACTAGTAACACAATAAGTAGATAAGGGATTTTCCTGAATTATCCTAGTAAATGTATCTAATAACATCTGAATTACTCACACTGCCCTCGCCTTTTATTTATTTATTTATTTATTTTTCGTCCTTCACTCTCACTATCCTCATCCACGAATCTTTCATCCTTGCTCAAATTAATGGGGAAGTTGTTGCTTTCTCGGTCCAAATCGCTCTAGCTGCTGGTGACTAAGATTATAAACAATGTGAGGATGTGAGGAGCTCTACAACCAGTGGCGTCACGCGCACATCGTCTGCTTCTTCCGGTAAAGGCAAAGCTTTTTTTATTAGCGAGCAAAAGTTGCGAACTTTATCGTCGGTGTTCTCTACAAAATCCTTTCAGCCAAAATATGGCAATATCGCGAAGTGATCAAGTATGACATATAGAATGGACCTGCTATCCCCGTTTGAATAAGAAAATCTCATTTCAGTAGGCCTTTAAGTGAAGTTAATTATATTTATATAGCGCTTTTTTCTAGTGTGTAACCCAATATCAAAGTTATATTTTCAAACCAGTGTGGGTGGCACTGGGAGCAGGTGAGTAAAATGTCTTGCCCAAGGACCCAACGGCAGTGACTAGGTTGACAGAAGCGAGGATTGAACCTGGAACCCTCATGTTGCTGGCACGGCCACTCTACCAACCAAGCTATTCCGCTCTGCAAACATATGTTTCTTATAGCAAGTTTGTCCTTAAATAAAATAGGGAACGTACAACGTGTCATTTTATTAATTTTGATTGAAACTTTTATTAGTAGATTGCACAGTACAGTACATATTCCATACAATTAACCACTAAATGGTATCACCCGCATACGTTTTTCAACTTGCTTAAGTCGGGGTCCACGTAAATCAACACATGGTACAATATATACTATCAGCATAATACAGTCATCACACAATTGAATCATCAGAGTATATACATTGAAGGGGCACGGGGGTTAGGTTTGGTTGATATCAGCACTTCAGTCATCAACAATTGCATCATCCAAGAAATGGACATTGAAACAGTGTAGGTCTGACTTGGTAGGATATTTACAGCGAGCAGTGAACAGTAAGTAAGCAAAAAAAGCCTCTTAATTTAGTCTGCTGATATATGCAGTAACATATTGTGTCATTTTCCATTCAATTATTTTGTCAAAATTATTAAGGACAAGTGGTAAAAATGAAATTATTAATCTACTTGTTAATTTACTGTTAATATCTGCTTACTTCCTCTTTTAACATGTTCTTTCTACACGTCTGTTAAAATGTAATAATCATTTATTCTTCTGTTTGATACGTTACAGTAGTTTTCGATGATACCACAAATTTGTGATATCATTCCGATACCAAGTCGTTACAGGATCATACATAGCTCATATTTCAAGTCTTCCTGTGTCCGGGGACATATTTCCTTAGTTTGTAAACATAATATACATTTTTTAAAAAGGAAAGAAGATGTTGTGATGCCAAAAAATATGGACGTAATCATAGTTGTAATGTCTAAATACGCTCCTGTACTTTGTATCATTACAGTGGATGTTAGGTGTAGATTCACCAATGCCATTTGGTTACATTTAGTGAGTTATGGTGTGTAATGAAGCATGTTTAGCTATTCCTCCTCCTGAAGGGATGATACTTTGGAAAGGTACAAAAACGCTGCCATCCGCTGGATCTGCTGGTGTACGTTGATGTAGGAAGTCTATAGCTGGGCAATACGGCTGAAAACTTTATCACGATATATGAGTTTTATATCAGTCGATATCGATAATTATTGATTTTTTTTTATCTTTACTTATTTAAAATGTAACTTTCGTCTGATTATAATCCCTCAGCTATCAAGGCAGAAAGCAAAAGAAATATCAACACAAGCATGGAAAACGCTCCAACAATGTAAACACCATTCTAAAATCACATTGAAACCCTTAACAAAAATCATTTAAAATGAAGGTGCAAAAATAAGAAATATTTAAGAAATGCTAAATAAAGTGTAACAAAATAGTGCAAAGTGTGAACATGTAAACATAGAGAAACCCGAAAATAACTATTTTCTGCACGGTTAGTGCCAGGAAGTGCTCTAAAGTGTAAGCACGGCTAAGGTGGTGTGGTATTATCGGTCTTGGGGGGACTTGCATAATTTAAAGACCACAATGGTCTGACTCCGGTCCTTTTTAAAACAAAAAAAAATCCCAAAAACTGCCATAGTGTCAAGGTGACTTTTCCTCTTATCCACAATTTCTTCACTCTCTGCAGTACTCATTTTTGCTTTCTCTTCTCACCCCATGTGAAGAATCAACCGAAGGACAAAAAGATGGGGGAACCAAGCAGGATAATTGATACTGTTACCTGATTGGCTGTTGTCACTCTCACTGATCAGTGATCACTTCCTGTGTTGCTCGGTTACCAGAAAGCGAGTGCTTTTGTTCATGCAACCAACCTTGCTATGCAACTTCTGCTTTCTTCTGACAAAGAAAGTTAAAAAAATGTTGGATAGTTTTATCAAACACGTTATTTATTGATATTGATTACGCGTCTATCGTAATATAATGCAGCCCTAAGAAATAAATAATACAGTAAAAGTAATAAAGCTCCTGTTACGTATTCCCGACACAGTCTAAATATTGGAAATTGTTGTACAGGAACTACGTATAGTAATTAAACATTGTTTAATCATAATGTCAATCATCCATGGGACACATTTTGAAGCTCCTTCTAGCCACGAAAGGATCAATAAACTAGACGACAAAATTTCTCAGACTAAAATTTACGACCCTTTCTAAATGCAAATGATGTCAGTAGCTTCTTTTTTTTTGATACAGCTAAAAGTAACATTGATTAATTGGACACAAGCAAAAATAAATCAAGCAATGGACTCCGCTTTATAATTTAAATGGAGCAAATGAGGTGTTTTACATCCCATAATGTGGTGTTATTTGTCATGAAGGAAAATATTAGGGTTTTTTAGTGTAGATATGGAGTGTCATTTGTTATTTAAATGTCCAGAAGGTTTATTTTCAGCGGTGGCAGTCACACAGGGAATAACTAATGCCTACCTCCTTACTGCTGTACTTTGCATTTAAATACACTTTATCATGTGCACCTTTGGGTGACAAACTCTTCCTGAATCCACCACAAGTTGCCAGTTTGGAGAAGAAAAAGGAGAAGTGTGCAGAATAATGTCTTTGTGGTCAAATGAAATGATAGGATTTTAGGACTTTAACGCAGAAAAACTAGAGTGACTTGTATTCTGTGCCTACTTTTCTGTCCATACATCTCATGTCTGAGTGTTCAAGCCCTTCTATTTTGTATGTACAATAAGTAGCCCTAATATTACCATTTAATTATTAATTTAATCGTTAAAAATGTAATTACATAATTAAAATGTAGTGTTATGATTATTATTCCCAGAATGCACTGCAATAGACCCGTATGTATATCAATAACAAATATTTAATAAAATCATATATACAGTACACAGTTTGATACAAGTAATGGTATTTCATGTATTTATATTACGTTATTTATTATTCATTGCAGGGATCGGTTTAGTTATCAAAAGCACTATTGCGACACTACAAGTCCCACAATGCATTGGAGTAGCCTAGCCATTTAAACAATTATGTATATACATATAGTACAAAATAGCTAGATATAACTTCTTACAAGACATATGTTTATGTCACTTATTACAATGCAGTAGTTTATTGAATTAGATTAGGGATTCTCAAACAGCGGTACGCGGGCTTCATCTAGTGTTACGCCGAATAATCACTCGATTAAAGTACAGTGTTTTGTTATCCTATGAGCAAACACAGTGTTACTGTTCAAACTGTGTGTAATGTTACAGTGGCCCGTAATATTAAATACACTGCCTTTTTTTAAATACACATTTAAACCTGCTATGCTACTGTATTTTATTTTGGTCAGTTTGGAGAGCCAAGTGTTTACTGAGGTGGTACTTGGTGAAAAAAGTTTTTAGTACCACTTGTTTAGATTGCAAAAAACGTCCCACAATGAAATAGAACAGGAAAGAAAAATAAAAAAAAACAATATTACAAAATGGTTTGATTCCAGTTGCAAATAAATATAAGTATGTATTTGCATAATTTATTATTCATGCAGCAGTTCATTAGTTTACATAGCAAAAACACTATAGTGACACATTGTCCCACGATGCATTGCAGTAGCCTAGAATCTATAGATACATCATTTTTGAAAAGTAAAAATAAGACATTATAATACAAACTATTTTGATACAAGATATGATATACATTTATTTGCGTAGTCTACTACTTGTGCATTTGTTTATTCATGTATATAGCAAAAGCACTTCAGTGACTACAAATCCCACAATGTAATGCAGTAACATGGTGTCTAGCGTATTGATAATACTATAAGAATATAACATATTTTTGATCTACTCTATTTATTATATGTATTTGAATATACGTAAAAATAGCTTTATAGCATAAATATTTCATTATTTATTTATTTTATTTTTGAATTAGTTTGTATTATTGTTTCGGGAAAACAATAGCTACAAATTCACTTTTAACATAAGAATATATCAATGTTTTTGTGGTTTTCTTCCACTTTCAATCAATAAAATCAGTGTCTGCAGGGAGGTGACATCCTCTTGACGCTAATCGCGGTGATTGATGATGACGTCGGCTGTTACACACGGTGGATCATGTTACATTGTGCAATTGGAAACATTAATATTCTGTGCATAGTGTGAAATATATTGGCTGTACAGCAGTGTGTAATCCTCTTGTTATTGCGAAGAGTGTGGCAGCGCGTGCTGATCTATAAATGACAAAAATGTCCCTTTGTGTGCGGCACAGTGAACATGACAGAGCAGACTGCTGACTGATTATTGATCTGTTCCATCGAAATGGAATCTGTGCCTCTTAAATACTTCAAACACTTCCAAGCACTTTTATGAGTGCCCTGGGGTCACGTCATCACACTTTATTAAATGAGATTATCGACTGGTGTCATTTTGCGTGAGTACTTTAGTCAAAGTTAAGCACTGCATTTTAGTGTGTGTGGGATTGAGTTTTCCAGCAACATCAGCACAACAGCTGCTCTCATGTGACACACTCCTTTAAAGTATTGCTGCATCCTAATTTGAAAGAGTTAGCATAACAATTAGGGCTGGGATTTATTTCTTTTATAATAATACAAACACAACATTTCAACTAAATACCCTCAAAGAATATGCATATTTTGTATTAAGATCTTCAAATTTGCATAATTTGGCTTCTAATTTGCCTGCAATTTTAATAGACATTGCAGGAGACAAAAAGTGAGCAAAAGAATATCAAAAGCTATTTGTGTGGTGTCTTGATTCACGAGCAAGACGAGTTGCCTGCGAGAAGGAAAAAACGAATCAAGAAGGGACTGAATACTCGTTAACAGTTGGCAGAGCGTTCTTTGGCAGACCACCTGTGCATGAGGTGCGCTAAGACGCAGAGTTACGACGCCATATACTGTGTGGAGTTAGAAGGACAGGCCACGGTCACAGTCCCATTGTCATGTCTTCATCAGCGAGACAGTGGGAAACGCTAGGTGTCACAAAATGAGCATTGCTACAAATGAAAAATAATACAAATAAAAAAGAATAATAACAATGTGTATTTTAATGTTTACATCCCTCAGTTGGTTTGGTAATTGTTCCAGTTAGTTACCGTATTTTTCGGACTATAAGTCGCATTTTTTTTCATAGTTTGGCCGGGGTTGCGACTTAGAGTCAGGAGCGACTTATGTGTGAAATTATTAACACATTACCGTAACATATCAAATATTATTTAGCTCATTCACGTAAGAGACTAGACGTATAAGATTTCATGGGATTTATCGATTAGGAGTGAGATTGTTTAGTAAACTTATAGCATTTTCTATACTGTATGTTATAAATATTTGAATGATTCTTACCATAATATGTTACGTTAACATACCAGGCACCTTCTCAGTTGGTTTTTTATGCCTCATATCACGTACACTTATTCAGCCTGTTGTTCACTATTCTTTGTTTATTTTAAATTGCCTTTCAAATGTCTATTCTATGTGTTGGGTTTTATCAAATAAATTTCCCCCAAAAATGTGACTTACACTCCAGTGCTACTTATATATGTTTTTTTTCCTTCTTTATTGTGCATTTTCGGCAGGTGCGACCAGTAGTTGGCATAATGACCAAAACAGGTATGGGCGGATTTCCATCCAACTTTCAGGAAATATCCAAAATTGTACAAGTGAGTGATTTTTTTGGGCCTAATCCTAATCATTCCTACTACGTCACTTTACGTTTATGCTACAAGCTTCAACTTATGCATGTGTATGCTAGCAGCTTTTCATCCACTCACAGAGACAAAAATAGTGGATGCCTTACCGATTTCACTCTGATTCTTTCATTCCGCTACGGATGACTGACAAAGTTATGAACTCATTTTGATGAAACTTTTTGGAAATGTCAGAAATGGGATAAAATAAACAAATGATTACATTTTGGGGCTGATCCGGATCACTGTCTGGATACAGGACTTTTTTTAAATTTACTATTGGGGGGTACGACCTGGCGAAGACCTGCGCTCTCAGTCTTTTCCGTGTTTAATATGATGTGGTGGTGGCAGAAAGTTTGACCGGCAGTCCTCCAGGGTGGCTCATTTGT
This sequence comes from Nerophis ophidion, assembly GCF_033978795.1. Classification (NCBI taxonomy): domain Eukaryota; kingdom Metazoa; phylum Chordata; class Actinopteri; order Syngnathiformes; family Syngnathidae; genus Nerophis; species Nerophis ophidion. The sequence goes on from NC_084611.1 coordinate 81,476,142, forward strand.
CATCGCTAATAGAATCTTGCCATTCTCCTTTTTTGTCAACTAACAATAAATCTCTGGGAAAATGTGCCCAAACTTTTTGCCTCCCAGGGCGAAAGTGAAAATGTGCCAATGGTCCCCGGGCCAAATAGCCATTTTTTTTAGCACCCCTATTGAGGAATTTAGCCTCATACTGGCAATAATATATTATAAGGCAGTTGAGATTGTCACACAATCCTGTCAGTTAGCATGCAATTCTGTATTTTTTATGTTAATTTTTTTTACCTCAAAACATTCAAAAATGTCATTTTCTGACGATTTGAGCCATTTCGAGGTGTTCTGTAACCAGTTTGTCCTAGGTATTTCATCCGATCGCTTTCAAACTTTACCCAGACAGATCAGACAAGTGGAGGATGCTAAATTCTGAAGCATTTAGGTTTTCACTGTAGGATGTGGGCGTAGCATGGCGACAATGATTAACTTTCTCAGTAGATTGATTGATTGATTGAAACTTTTATAAGTAGATTGCATAGTTCAGTACATGTTCTGTACAATTGACCACTAAATGGTAACACCCGTATACGTTTTTCAACTTGTTTAAATCGGGGTCCACGTAAATCAAATTATGGTAGAGCATCAAAAGTCACAACTTTACCGTAGAACAGAGGTCTCAAATTCAAACCAAACTACTTAGCTGGAAAAAAATACAATATAAAGATTTTATGGTTAAAAAACAAACAAAAAAAAACTGGCACCTTGGTCAATTTTACCATAAAATGTACGGTTGTAAACTTTACAGTACCACTGTTCTGACGTTAAAATTCTGGTTAATTGAGCTGCCTTTTTTTTTACTCTAAAATCTATGGGCACATTTTTTACTGTGTACAATATATTTTTTACAAATATATTGTACATACAAACACACATTTACTCACACACACACACCGTTATTCATACATACAAACGGACATACTGTACATAGGTACCTATGCTCCCACATACATACACAAATACAGTACATACCTACATACTCCAAGTTTGTCCATCTACACGCACATTCACGGTACAAACATTCACATACTCTACATATACATTCAATGTACAAACAAACATACATATGCACATTCTGTTAATATACAAGTACATGTACATACATCAGTCATGCACATAATCACGTTCCATCAAACATATATCAACGTTGTTGCCCTAGGGTAAACTGGGTAACACATGGCACATTGACAAAGCTTAACCTATTGTTACTATAGCAATCTACAAGATTAAAATAGATTGCCTCTCTCTCTTCCCCTCCATCTTTCGATATTCCTTTTTTTAATTTTTTTATTTTTTTTATCTTTGTAGTTATCATTATGTATACGTATTGTTGCATTTGAACAACTGTATTGTTGATAATAGAAGTAATCTATTGGCATTGTTTACGATCAATAGCGCTTTTTCTATTGGTATTTGTTTAGCTCCAGTTGTAGTGTAAAATTGCTTATTGTCATTTCTATGTCGTTATTTATTTCACTAACTGCTTCTTTGCTATCACTTTTGCGATCATATTTGTGCATATCGTATGTGCCAGTGTTGTTCTATTGTTGTTGTTTTTGTTGTTATTGTTGTGTTTGCTGTTGTTGTTTTTGTCTCTCTGTCTGATCCCACTCTTGTCCCCACGGTTTCCCCCTCTGTCTTCCTTTTTTTATCTTTTTGTCCCCTCCTGCTCTGGCCCGGCTGCACCAAATGATAATATAAATACATTTAATAAAGTCAAATTCAAACAAGGCACTTCTCTTTTGTAAAGTAAATCTGAACAGCCGATATGGGCACTACATCAACTATATGATTTGCCCGAGAAGCTGGACAGGACAAAAAAATAAAATAAAAAAGAAAATGTAAACATGGTAGGCTATAGGCTACTAGGAGCTTGCAGCTACACGGCAGCTAAGCACACAATTGCACACAAGCTAGAAGTACATAAGTGTCATGAATTGAACAATATTGCAGTTTAAAACAGCATATATGTCAATATAAGCCGAGTATCAATAAATTATATCTGCATATTACTGCCTGCAAGGCAGAAGCAAATTAGAAAGTATCCAGTAACAAACGTGTCCACGTCATTCAACTTACTGTGTCATTAGTTTAACTCAATGAATTACTAATCAAAAACAATTACACTTCACTTCAATTTAAAAACAGAACATGTACATTCCAATTATATAACAATAAATTTAGTTTAGTTTAGTGTTTTTTTAGACCTACTATTTTTTCTGTTTGACTCATTTCACTTGATCAAACCTTTTGTAACATTCTGCACTACAAAATAATAAAAGTATGTGTGATTCCTGCTGGTACTGCATTGGGAGTGAAGAAGCTGTATCAGGAAACCTTTCAAATGTTACTTAAAAACATGGACTGTAAATGTATCGAAGGCCAAAGCTTGACCTCGAACAGAATATTTCTGTTTCCATTTATTCCTAAGGTACGTGGATGTTTCACAATCCCAACACATCGTGTTCAGCCTTAGCTGATAAAAGTCACTGCTTTTGATTACTACCGCAACATGATTTCTGTTCATAACGTGAGCGCAAGGATTGCCCGCGAAGCGGAAAGGGACTCAAACGAGGACACGATATGCTAATTACAAGGGTTTAGCGATCGTCCCTGATTGCATTGCTTCACTGAAGGGACGGTTTGAAGCCTTATTAGTTGTTCAAATTGCCTCCCTGCACTGAGCCGAATGCAAATGAGTAGAAAGTTTGACGTTGGTGATCAGCTCATTAAGATGCAACAAAGAGGTTATTGTCAGCATCACACGAGCCAGATGAGGAGAAAAATAAACGTGCGCGCTTGAAAAGTCACCCTGCTTTTTCCTATTTAAAGAAAAATACATTTAATTTCAACTTCTAGCTAATTACTACCTTGTTTGAATGTATTCAATAATGTCTCCTATTTAATGGCCTACTGAAACCCACTACTACCGACCACGCAGTCTGATAGTTTATATATCAATGATGAAATATTAACATTGCAACACATGCCAATACGGCCTTTTTAGTTTACTAAATTGCAAATTTAAATTTCCCGCCAAGTGTCCTGTTGAAAACGTCGCGGTATTATGACGCGTATGATGACGCGTGCGTTTGACGTCTCGGGTTGTAGCGAACATTAGTTTCCAGCCCGATCCAAGCTATAAGTAGTCTGCTCTAATCGCATAATTACACAGTATTCTGGACATCTGTGTTGCTGAATCTTTTGCAATTCGTTCAATTAATAATGGAGAAGTCGAATTAGAAAGATGGAGGTGGTAAGCTTTTAGCCTTTAGCCACACAAACACAGCTGGTCATTCCTCGTTTAAAATTCCCGAAGGCGAAGCTTTACTATGGAACACAGCGGTCAAGCGAACATGGATCCCGACCACATGTCAACCGGCAGGTTTCGGTGAGAAAATTGTGGTAATAAGTTGGCTCTTACCGGAGACATGAGCGGAGCTCACGTCCTCCTGCAGCTGCGGACTATTACCTCCTCCCACCGGAGACACTAGCGGTCACCACACCCGTGGCCACACCCCTCCGACTTTCAGGTACTATATAATCTCACTGAAACACTAGTAACACAATAGACAGAAAAGGGATTTTCCAGAAATATCCTAGTAAATGTGTCTGATAACACCTAAATCACTCTCACTGCCCTCGCTTTTTTTTTTCCTAGTCCTTCCCTCTCAATATCCTCATCCACGAATCTTTCATCAACGCTCAAATTAATGGGGAAATTGCCGCATCGCTCTAGCTGCTGGTGGGTATGATTGTAAACAATGTGAGGAGCTCTACAATCAGCGACGTCACGCGCACATCGTCTGCTACTTCCGGTAAAGGCAAGGCTTTTTTATTAGCGACCAAAAGTTGCAAACTTTATCGTCGCTGTTCTCTACTAAATCCTTTCAGCAAAAATATGGCAATATCGCGAAATGATCAAGTATGACACAGAATGGACCTGCTATCCCCGTTTAAATAAATGGTAAATGGTTGTACTTGTATTGCGCTTTTCTACCCCTTTTTAAGGAGCCCAAAGCGCTTCGACAGTATTTCCACATTCACCCATTCACACACACATTCACACACTGATGGCGGGAGCTGCCATGCAAGGCGCTAACCAGGGCCCATCAGGAGCAAGGGTGAAGTGTCTTGCTCAAGGACACAACGGACGTGACTAGGATGGTAGAAGGTGGGGATTGAACCAGTAACCCTCAGATTGCTGGCACAGCCACTCTCCCAACTTCGCCACGCCGAAAATCTCATTTCAGTAAGCCTTTAATAATAGTGTCCCACTTATTTCTTTTTTTGTACATTTTGGAGTAAACAAGACAATCAATTATTAACTTCAGAGAATTTCCTCTGACTTCCTTTGAGGCTGCGGTCTGGGCACAAAATCCAACAGGGGGAAAAAATAAAATTGGATGAGAAAAAAGCTTGGACTCAAAGTAAAACAATGTGGGGAATAAGAGGCCTTCAGGGTGACGAATCACAGTCTCTTGCTTGCGCGGACACAAAACAAGTGCCATTAAACAGCAGATAAACATGGAAATATGAGCACAGAAGTCACTAAATCTACTTTAATAGTGTCCTTTTGATGGTCAAAAGCCAGGTAGGGGTCGACCTGCGCGTCGATAGCCTCACTGGCCGCTCTTAAATCAATAGTCTGTGCTTCTCTGCAGGTTTACAGCTTCCATTTCACAGCATGAACCTGTTAGTCAGGTTCAAGGCGAACATTGAGTGCTGGCAGCTTGATCACAGCCTGACTTTTTTTTACATCCCAACGTGGCGCTCAAGTTCCCGGCTGCTGTCATCAGCTTGATTCACAAACGCCGCGGCGCAGGAAGTGGTGGGAAATGAATTCATCCGTTCCAGGGTCAAGCCGTGGCCATCACAAAACCCTTTATTAACGGTCTAGGCAGTGTTTTAAGTCACGTTTTAACATGATTAACTATCACGCAAGTGAAAAAGAGTACCGGCTGGGTTAGGTTGAGAACTCTTTTGATTTTAGAAAGTTAATGCCAGGTTTCGCCACAAGATGGTGCTGTGGTTACAGAAAAGTAACCACATTAAAGTAACAGTATCAACATTTTCTTCCTGTGCTTCTTTTGAAGCAGTGGCTCGTCACATCCAGGAGATGGCGCTGTTTTGTGGGGGGAAAAGCAATTTTTATTAGGTTTTCTTACAATCAGTCTTGTAAAGCAGGGGTTCTTAGCTTTTTTTTTTTACTAGGGTGTTCAACTTTTCCAAGGACCCACTCAAATATTAACACCGAATTGGTAATCTTACTCTTGATTTTTAATCGATTATATCTAACCTACTTACAGTTTACAACCTTGACAAATGATTTGAAACCATGTGGTAATCACAACGATTATTATCCTGACTTTGGTAAGGCTGATACTACAGAAGAAGCAACTCATAAAAGTTGATGAAAAATAAATGTACATACAATTATGTGTGCTAAAATAATTGCATTCTAAGTAAATGATACCAAATATGTTTGTGAACTAAACTATCAATTAAATTAAAGTGCAAATGAAAATACAGCTTTACCACTTAAATCATAGTTTTCGCGCTTAAGAAACTTCTCTGTGACTTAAGTTCCAGACTTCTTCTGTTTGATATTGTCATTACTGCCACAAGTGGTGGAAAAGTGTATTACAACTGAGTCCAGCGATAATATTTTCCTTTTGCGACCCTTGAGAGTAGGGCTATTGAACTACATAATGAAGCCACAGTTTCAAGAGTCCTAGGGCTCGGGGCCGGACATTAGATTTTGGATGTTTCATCAGAAAGTGCCACGGCAGGTTCTATTCCTCTGAGACTTGGTTTACTTAAATACAAAGCAAATATGTTTGCTTTCACACTGCATCCATCCATCCATTTTCTACCGCTTATTCCCTTTTGGGGTCGCGGGGGGCGCTGGCGCCTATCTCAGCTACAATCGGGCGGAAGGCGGGGTACACCCTGGACAAGTCGCCACCTCATTGCAGGGCCAACACAGATGGACCGACAACATTCACACTCACATTCACACACTAGGGCCAATTTAGTGTTGCCAATCAACCTATCCCCAGGTGCATGTCTTTGGAAGTGGGAGGAAGCCGGAGTACCCGGAGGGAACCCACGCATTCACGGGGAGGACATGCAAACTCCACACAGAAAGATCCCGAGCCTGGATTTGAACCCAGGACTGCAGGACCTTCGTATTGTGAGGCAGACGCACTAACCCCCTCTTTCACACTACACTGTCAATAAATTCTTTATTCTGCCAATCACTACTAGTTTCCAACGTGTGCAGATAGTTAACAGTGTGAAGAAACAGAAGCTCCAGACATTTTGTTGGGATTGGTTTTCCTTCTTTTTAATTATCTTCCCTCTCACTTTTTTTCTTTACACTTCTTCCGTTATTTAGGATTGTAAGACTGAAAATATTCAAATAAAATTAACACTATAAAAGTATCGCATCCATTGTGTATTTTACATGAATAAAATATAAAGTTTAGTGTTAATAATTGACACAATAAACTACAGATGTTTACGCACATAGAAGTAAAAAAGATAACATTTACATCAAACATGAATGTTGGCCCTCTGATCAGGTGGCAACTTGTCCAAGGTTTTTTGATTGATTGATTGAAACTTTTGTTAGTAGATAGTATAGTTCTGTACATATTCCATACAATTGACCACTAAATGGTAACACCCAAATAAGTTTTTCAACTTGTTTAAGTCGGGGTCCACGTTAATCAATTCATGTACCCCGCCTTCCGTCCGAATGCAGCTGAGATAGGCTCCAGCACCCCCTGCGACCCCAAAACGGACAAGTGGTAGAAAATGGATGGATGGATGAATGTGACTCATCACAATTAAACCTAAATGTAGCGTTATTGCCCTCTACTGGTCAAATTTAGCACTACATGTATAAATTTTGCTCTGATCGCCCAGATTTACTCTCAGACAAATAACACCACCACAAATACAAAAGACATAACAAAGTCAGCAATTCATATACAACTCAAACTAAATATCTTCATGCTTGATATTTACTTACAGTGATCTGAACACATTTTGTGATTAAGCTTACACTGGTGGATTTCTATAAATATCGCTGCTTGTCTAGAACACTGCGTCCGTCGCTTAAAAGGTCTGACAGGAAACAATGATTCAAGCACTTGCTCGGTCCAGATTATTCATAATTTTGTTGTCCAGTCGTTGTTTAAAGTCCAATTTTTGTGATTAACTTATATTTTTGTTCAGGGTTAAACGAGTAGTCTTCTTCTCTCCCCACTGCTGCTTCATTGTGACATATTTGCCTCGCTGTTTCCCCCTGCGGGGTGGCGGGAGTACTCCAAACATGAGCAACCTTGCTTAAAATGCCTATTTGGGTGATGTTCGGCGGGCCAAATGAAAAGCTTTAGCGGGCCAAATGTGGCTAATCTGTCTAGCAACAACAACCCAATCTCAACAATCAATGTCACGATGAAAATCTGCAGCTTTATTCCTTAATTTTATTATCTTTTATATGCTTATGAGCTAAAATGTTGGTTCAGATGGGTTCTATTATATGAGTGGTATGCCGTTAGAGCCAGCAAGGCCCTCTCTGCTGGCCTAACATAACCAGCAATCATAATCATATCTAAAAATAAAAGTATTTTTTTATTTACTTTCGCTAAATATCTAAAAGTATTCATATTCTCTTCATTGGGCTCTTTCCAGCGCTGTTGTTTTATAGTTTATAGAGTTTTTATCCAATCAGAATTTAGCTATCTTATGTTACCATACTGTACCAAATCTGCCACAGGCCTTCAGATTCAGCAATGCGAACACTTGGACGGGGACATACAGTGACAGACAGTTGCGATAGCCAATCAGATCATGCGTTGTCAGTAAATTCTTCTGGATGGCGTAAGGCAGATATATAGTGATGTTATGAGCCAGGTAACATAAGAACTCCATTACCCAGGATGCCACAGTAGTAAAGAGCATGCGCAGTAGCCCCGTTTTAGGTTGTTTAATGTAGACATGGCGGGCAGGATGTTTTGGATGAGCCCCTGTGAAGCATACTTGCCAATCCTCCCGATTTTCCCGGGAGACTGCCGAATTTCAGTGCCCCTCCCGGGAGAACCTCCGCACCGTAACACAACATAAACACAACAGAAAAAATACCCAGTCCCCCTTGCAGCACCAACTCTTCCGGGACGCTACGATATACAAACCCCGCCGTAAAATTTAGGAATTCAGCCAACACGCCTTGTCTGCATCTTTTATGATCAGACAAGACAACACATATATTTGCAAGGCCATTTTCAAGAAGGATATTTAAAGAGAAACTACTTCTTGTGAGATCATCTCGGCCAAATCCGGAAGCTAGCTCAGCTGTCAATGAAGTGTGGGTTCAGATATTTTATTTCTTAATTTTTTTCAGGTTTAAAATGTTCTTTGCAATTTTAATTATGACAGTACCACATAAGGTATGTTTTAATTGCTGTTGCGGGTTTATTGATTTTTAAAAACGCCTTAAAAATAACCCGTTTTGTACAATGCCCAGTAGTAAATGTGTTCCTGTATAGTATTTATCCAGCAATGGTCGTTTGGGCACATAAATGATGGTATTTTGAGAGGTAATCATTGAAGTCGGACATCACTGAAGGCCTTGCCCGTGTGTATCTTGATATCCAAGTTGCATAAAGATGTCAGCGGTTAAAAATTATACAAAAAAAAACCCTCCACAAATAAAAAGCTAAGTTTTATTCAAAACAGTTTCAGTAGAAATACAGTTTTAATGGACCAGCATTATCCAATGAATCGCCCTCAGACATCACAAAGACCAACAGGTGGCGCTATAGTTCCCTACCAGTAAGGCCATTCAAGCCAATTAAGAAATGTCCAAGGACAAAAATGGCAACTTAGACAAAAGGGAATAATAAGAAGACAAACCACATAAAAATGTTCCAAAAACTGGCAATTGAGGGAAATGAAAGCATAAAATAAGTGCATTTTTCCAAAAAATAACTTTTTAAAGAAAAAAAGTATATATTATTAACCTAAAATGTGACTTTTATTGAGGCTGCTGAGATGAAGACAGACTAAGAAGGGTTGGGTAGCATACAAAATGAGAATGGGAAATAGTGTAGTAGTACAAAACGCTGCCAACATCTTCGATGACACCAAAGTCTTTATTCCTGTGGGCTGCACTAGGCTGCCATCCAGATGGTGAACGACACCAGCAGAGTGGACAAAACCGTCAGCGGCGTCGCACAGCCCAAACACAGCAAGGCCGCCGCGCCGCACAGCGCCGTCAAGTACGAGCTCATTCGGCTGCACACGATCTTGCGAACTGTTGTGCAGAACTACAGAGAGGACACGAGGGGAGAAGAGTTTGTTAGTCAACCGTGTGAAGGGGGGAAGCTCCAGAGGGCGCCACTTGCTACATTTAGAGACTCCTCCGCTTGTCGCTACAGAAGAGAGTTTGTCTGGCTGGCTTAAAAATATTTAGACTAACAACTTCGATACATCCAGGACCCGCCGATAATCTGTTTTTCACACCTGATGCTTGAAAACAACCCACGGATTTTCAGTCGCCACACGTACACCAAGCTTTGACCTTTCTGTCTTTTGCATGTGAAATCCCTCGTGGACCTCGTGCTCCTACTCTCGAGGCGCCATGCGGCGTGTGCCAGGCCGGCTCACTCCTCCCCCTCCTAACACCCCACAGGTAGCCTGATACAGACTCTTAAGGCTGGGATTATTTAGCTTTTTAATGTTATTTCCTGTGTGTACACAGGAATAAAAACATCATCTCATCTGTTTTCGGATCAATTGAGAAAAAATTCAAGCCTTTAATTGAAAAAACAAATGTTACTTGTAGTTAAAAATGATCAAAATTTACCTTGAAGACTAAATTGTCTTTGATGTTTTTTTATAAACGTTTTTTTGGTTCACTAAAGACCTAAAATCCATCAGTGTTTGCAAAAAAATATGTATTCGATAACGAACATTGAAACTCATTTTTCAAAAACACGTTCAATTGCTGAATACTTAAACCAATCACTAAAGATTTAAATTGTTTTTAAGGTTTATGTGTACACGTTGCGATCATTGAAGACTTAAATTGCTTTCAATGTTTACGAAAACCCGTTTCGATCATTGAACACTTGAACTGATTTTAATGTGTATGAAAACATGTTATGATCATTGAACACTTAAACTGCTTTTATTGGTTCCGAAAAGATGTTATGATCACTGAAAACTTAAACTGCTCTTAATGTTTACATAAACACGTTGTGATCATTGTACAGAACATTTAAACTGTATTTAATATTTACAAAAACATTTTACAATCCTTAGACTTCAACTGCGATTAAGGTTTGCATTAACTCGTTACTGCTTTTATTGTTTACAAAAAGAGGTTAGATCACCGAAGACTTAAACTGCTTATAATGTTCTCGTAAAAAGTTATTATTATAGAACACTTAAACTGCTTTTTATGCTCACGAAAACAATTTCTGATCACGAAAGACTTAAATTGCTTTTAATGTTTACGTAAACAGGTTACAATCATTGAACACCTAGACTGCTTTTAATGTTTACTAAAACAAGTTGTGATCCCTAAAGACTATATTCTCTAATGTTTTACCAGAAGACATACGTTAGGTTTGTTCCAATGTTAACGAAAACATGTTAGGTCTGTCGCACACTCTAAATTGTCTTCCACGATGAGGCGGCGACTTGTCCAGGGTGTACCCCGCCTTCCGCCCGATTGTAACTGAGATAGGCGCCAGTGCCCCCCGCGACCCCGAAAGGGAATAAGCGGTAGAAAATGGATGGGTTTACAAAAAAAAGTTTGTCAGGTTCACTGAAGCCTTTCATGGTTACGCATGTTAGGTTTAGTTTTCAACAAACCTTTCACAAAAAAAGTACACTTATCGTCAGCAATGTTTTACCAAAATGTGTGTTACTTTTGTCAAAGTAACGTACAATAGATTTGTTGACTCTAATTTGATTACAATGAAGCACTCAAGGTTTGTCAAACACTTAATTTGTTAAAAATGTGCTGTTGCTGGAAATTGTCCTTGATGTTTAAGAAAATATGTATATTAGATTCAATAAACACTCTAATCCAGGTGTATCCAAAGTGCGGCCCCAGGGAAACTTTTGACCCTGAGCTTGTTTTTTATTGACCTTTACTGGATTAATATGTTATTAATTAATTTAATGTCAGTGAGGTATGTGCTGCGCGTTTAATGTACAAAATACCAAAGAAGCCCCCAGCATCATTCCATTTTTTCTGAAGGCGACCCTCAGTGGGAAAAGTTTGGACACCTCTGCTCCCATCTGTTTGCGAAAACACGTACGCAAGGTTCATTGATCTCTAAATTTTCTCCGTCCCAGAGTCCTAAATAGTCAAAATGCCTACTGTTTGCTGAAGATTGTAAATTGGCTTTGATCTTTCTAAAAAGGAAAAATAAGTTGATTTAAGATTTTATATTGTTTACAAAAAGTTTACATTACGACCTTTAAATAGTTACAACACTGTATGTTAAGGTGGTCCAAAACTGAATGGTCTTTAGTGTTCACAAAAGGTTTGTTCATTGGGTTTGTTAAAGACCTCTACCACAGTATGTTTACAAAAGTATGTACGTTGGTTTCGTCAAAGACTATTACAAACGATAACGCTGCAATGTGACCACTTGGCGGAAGTACTGTAGTAATAGAGGATGTGTGGTCTTTAAAGTACCTGGTATGTCTGGTAGCTGATGGCCATGCCGTATCTGCAGTACATGACATAGTGTTCACAGTTGTACCACAGCAAGCTGTAGGTGACTGAGCCCAGCAGCTTCTCCGCCCTCCTGGCCACCTCGTCCCCATCCAGCGGGGGCTGGCTGCACACCTTGTCCATGTGGTTGACCAAGATCTTCGAGCCGTATGCAAAGTCCACCACCGAGTCCACCCTCACGCTGGCCACCTTGGCGATGACCCCCATCAGAAGCCGGTTGTTGGTGACCATCTTGGCGATGGCCGACTTGTTCCTGGAGATGACGGGCAGGATATCCGGGATGAGGTGGGCCACGCGGTTGTCGCCCAAGTAGATGCCGAAGTGGGTGAACAAGGTGCGGGGAACCTCCAGCAGGTCCCCGCGCTTGTAGAGGGAGAGGTCATACTTGGAGGAGTCCTCCTTTTTGGAGGTGCTGAAGAAAAAGTTGAGGAGCTGGAAGAGGAACATGACGCCGGGCGATGTGCGGCGACAAGCTCGACACCTACGCCTTTTGTTTATGAGGGACGTGGGCTGGTGCCGGGGAAGTTAGTCGGCTTAGATTTATATTTTTCAACATCTCGGTATGACTCAAATAAAGGAGCTTTCTCTAAGAACTTTCCAGGGTACCTGGAATGCAAGATTCAGGCCTAATTTCCAAGGTATTAAGGTCAAGGGTCCTCATTAGGAACGGCTGGAAAATCCTTATATTGCGAAAAGGTCAGCGATATTGAGCCATCAGATAAACTGCTTTTGTTGGGAGACTTCTAATGGTTATTCAGCATTTTTTAGTAATATTTGTGAGTGTTTCCAATTATTTAGGACAAGACAGACAGGTAAAAATAACACTTTTATTATTTACATCGCAATATTGTACACAACTAAAAAAATATTCACTATAATGCTGAAGAAATAAGCCAGTTATTGTCATTACAGCAAGAAATATCGTTAGAAACTGTGTTAGATGATGCACTAACTTCAAGTTTAGACAAACTACAAGGCACATAGCAAACTATAAACATAGTAAGCGACATGTTTTCAGTCAGAGTACTTTAAATCATCCTGCCATCCACAGAGTGAAGGGAATAAGGATTGTGGGTAACGTCGTGGAAGGAGCCATGCCGAAAAAGACAATGGAGACGATGCCGAGCATTCCAGTGACCAAGATGCTGCGCTGGTCTCTGATGAGTGATTTCAGGTACTCGCAGAACTAGAAGGGGTGGAAATAGCAAGTTATTTATCACATAGCAATACCATGGCAACAAATACAACAATAGCATAGTATAGTTTTGGGACATTTTTACTTGAATTACAAATATTTCAAATCATATTGTTTATTTCCCTTATTGTAATATTTCTCTATTTTGTTTCCATTTAAACCACCATTTTTTTTACTTCGACCTTATCCGACCTCGGATAAGCGGAAGATGATGGATGGATAAATTGATCTCAACTCTGTACATTGCTGCTGGAATTTTAATTTTCCTGAAAGAATCAATAAAGTACTATCTATCTATCTATCTATCACTGCAGGGATTCTCAAACTGTTGTGTAGGCTGGCTTCATCTGGTGGTATGCCAAAGAACCACTTAATTAAATATCAAACCGAGTGTTACTGTTCAAACTGTGTGTAATGTTACAGTGGCCAAAAATATTGTTAAATAAACCTCTGCCTTGTTTTTTAATGAATACTTAGGCCAACTACGCTACTGTATTTTGGTCACTATGGTGGTATTGGGAGAGCCAAGTGTTGTCGAAGTGGTATTTGAAAAAAAAACTAAAAAAAAAAAAAAACTACAATAATGGGGGTGAGTCATCATAGAAATGAAATAGTATTCACATTTAATTCATAATTTACCATTAAAACAGTTCATACTACAGTTAGAAAATCAGATTAATACAAGAATAAAGTAATGTTGGATGCATACATTTTTTATTTTTGTAAATAAAACTGAAAAACTACAAATACTGTATATATAATATTGCAAGAATTACATTTTGCTGGCACAAAGAGAAAGTCGGAATGTTGCAAAAACTAAATCCGAATGTTGCGAATATATATTTGCTGAATACGATTTTACGGTTAAAAGAAGTAAGTCATGATATTTAAAAAGGATGTCTGGATTTTTTGAGAGTAACGTAATTTTACAGGAAGAATGATGGAAGGTTACGTAAAACGTTCTATAAGAAAGTCGTTCTACTTGGAGAGTAATGTCAAAAATTGGAGTCTCACAATAGGTTGGAATGTAAGTCTTATTCCTACAAAAAAAAGTTGGAAAATTACAGGAATACATTTGTTTTATTTGTGAATAAAATTAATAGGTTGAAAAAATGTTTAAAAAACTGAATTGTACTACAACAATAATAACATTCATTATATATGATAAAAGCTGTCATGTTGTTAAAAAGAAAACATGTTGTAAGAATAAAGTATTATTTTTCAGATTGATGTAATAATACAAGATTAAAGTCATTATTATACACAAATAAAGACGATAACTGGAACATTTCAAGGAGGAAATCGTCAAAACATATGATTAAGAGTCTGAACCTACCAATGAAAAGAAAATCGTAATACAGCAATAAAGTTTGAATGTTACTAGAATACAGTTGTAATAATATTCATACTACAAACATAAACGTATACCTGCCGAAAGATCAGCACTGCTGAGGTAACACTGTTCACGTTTTTGTGGGATTATTTTTTACTTTATTTTTGCAAAGTTAATTTTTCTCTCAAATATATACATTTGATATACTTTCATAATATACATTACTACAACCCTTACATTTTTTTTGTAATCACTAGTCCGTCAGGTGTTTATTTTCGACATGACACAAAACTATAGTCATTTCATGAACTGACAACTTCCTGGCTTTAACAACCATTAAAATAACTACAGACTATGAAAGGTGGTAGTCAGCAACAGTTTCTGTTTTAGATCAAGCACAGTAAAAAAAATGAAAGTACTTAATTCTGATTTAAAAATTATTGAATCATAATAAATAAACAAACCAAATAAATCACTCCAACACACCACTAGTACTTTGTTGCACCACCTCTGGCTTTTATACCAGCTTGCAATCTCTGAGGCATGGACTTTACAAGTGACATACAAAACTCTTTATCAGTCTTGCTCCAACTTCCTCTGATTGCTGTTGTAATGAATCATTGTCTTCAATTTCCACCACACATTTAACATTGGATTGAGATCAGGACTATTTGCAAGCCCTGGTATTGACCTTGTGTATCTTTTTTCCAAGGACGTTTTTTTTACAGTTTGTTCTCTATGGGAAGATGTTTTATCACATAGAAAATAATGTCATCCTCCCCAAACATAATTTCCATTGATGGAATCAGTAAAGTGTCCAAAATGTCGAAATAAACTTGTGCATTTATTGTAGACATGCAGTTCCATATCATCAATGACTGTAGAAATGTGCATGTTTTCTTCAGGCAGTCGTCTTTATAAATCTAATTGGAATGGGACCAAACATAAGTTCCAGCATCATCAACTTGCTCAATGCAGATTCGCGATTCATCACTGAATATGACTTTCATCCAGTCATCCATAGTCCACCATTGCTATGCCTTAACCCATTTTAACCTCGTTACTTATGTTCATATGTTAATGATGTTTTTGTTGAGCTTTTCTGTATTTAAATCCCATCTCCTTTAGGCGCTTTCTTAAAGTTCGGTCATAGATGGGGACTCCTGTTTCCCATGTGTTCTTCATTTTCTGTTTTCAAGACATATTGCTTGAAGTTTTCTGTCTTGATGCTTTGTTTTTTTTCTTGGTCAACCAGTATGTTTGTCTTTTACCACTTCCTCATGATGTGTGTACTTGGTCCAGATTTTAGACACAACTGACTGTGAACAATCAACATCTTTTGCGACATAATGTGATAAATGTACCTTCTTGAAGAAGTTTGATAATCCTCTTTTGTTTCAATTGACATCTCTCGTGTCGGAGCCATGATTCATGTCAATTCACCTGGTGCAGCAGCTCTCCAAGGTGTGAACACTTCTTTTTAACTGCAGACTAATGAATATATTTAATCTGTTGCAGGCGTTAGCTGAGAAATGAAAATGTACATGATATTTGCATAATTTTAAACTCAGAATTAAGTGATTCCATAATTGTTATACTCTGCTTGATCTAATAATGAAAAGGTTACTGACTACAACAATGAATATTGTTGATTTATTTTTGTGTTTCTTAAGGCCAGAAAGTTTCCATTTGAAATTATTTTAGTTTAGTGTAATGTATGTTATCTGTTTTTTTCTTCTTCAGAATTATTTTTTGTGGTCTAACTATTATACTGTAGTTTCTATGTTATTAACATGTTATTATGCATACCCACACCCTCACTTTTTCAAAATCACCCCAAAATTGTCCCCATTGTTTGTGCTACACCTGTAATAGTTTGCGCTCCAACCTTTTTTATTGTAGTTTTTATGTTATTAACATATTATTATTCATAACAGCCCCTACACTTTGTCAAAATCTCCCCAAACTTGTCCCAAACGTTTTTGCTATGTTTGTGCTATAAAAATGTCAATAAAATATGTAGTTTTTATACTATTAACAAGGCATTATTTATAACCAGCTCCATAACATAAAAACTATAACAGCGAGACAAATAAATGCAGCACAAAAGTCTGGGACAAGTTGGGGAGAATTTGACACGTTGATAACGTAACAAAACAATTATAATAGTTAGACCAAAATGTTAGGGACATGTCTGGGGAGATTTTGAAGAAGTGCTGCAGGATTGGTTATGAGTAATAACACATTAATAACATAAAAATATAATAGACAAAAGGGAGGTTTTGACAAGGTGGATATGAATAATAACACATTAATAACATTACAACTTCAATAGTTAACCTAAAAATATTTTTTAGTACAAACCAATGGAACAAGTTATAAAGTTAAAGTACCAATTATTGTCACACACATACTAGATGTGGCGAAGTTATTCTCTGCATTTGACCCATCACCCTTGATCACCCCCTGGGAGGTAAGGGGAGCAGTAAGCAGCAGCGGTGCCACGCCCGGGAATCATTTATGGTGATTTAACCCCCAATTCCAACCCTTAATGCTGAGTACCAAGCAGGGAGGTAATGGGTCCCATTTATATAGTCTTTGGTATGACTCGGCTGGTGGTAGCTGGGTGTATAATGTAGCCCTCAAATGTTCATTGGGTGAACACCAGCGTACATTACAGAGAATAATTACTCTGAAATTCGGGAGTCTCCCGGAAAAATTGGGAGGGTTGGTAGGTGTGACGCTGTCAAGCGGCATTCATATAAAACTTGTTGGTCGCACTAACATTAAGTTTTGATATTAAAGTGCGGGCCGCGTGTCTGAGACCCCTGGTTTATACATAGCACAAAGCAAAAAAAAACTCTGTATGCAGTATTATTTCATTATAAATTTCAAAAGAGTTGTGTGGCTCCCATTGTTTTCTTTACTTTGTGAAACGGGTCAAAATGGCTCTTTGAGTGGTAAAGGTTGCCGACCCCTGGTCTAGACTATAAAGAAAATGGCACCCATCTCCTCCCTGTTTGGCACTCAGCATCAAAGGTTGGAATTGGGGGTTGAATCACCAAAAATTATTCCCAGGCGTGGCCATTGCTGCTGCTCACTGCTCCCCTCACCTCCCAGGGGGTGAGGGTGATGGGTCAAATGCAGAGGATAATCTCGCCACACCTAGTGGCTGACTAAATACTTTTTTGCCCCACTGTATTTGAAATACTTGACTTGGTGACTCTAGCTGTAAATATACTCCTCCCCCCCCCCCCCCCACGTCCCGAAATCGGAGGTCTCAAGGTTGGCAAGTATGGTATGATGTGTGCCTAATGTTGTGACTCTACCTGCTCGGTTTGCCTGCTGGCCGCGCGTGCATATCTGCAGTGGGTGACAAAGTGTTCACAGTTGTTCCACAGCAGACTGTAAGGCACACTGCCCACCAGCGCCTCCGCCCTGCGCGCCACCTCCTCCCCGGGCAGCGCCTTCGCCGCCGCGCCGCCGTCCATGCGGTTCACCAGGATGCGCGAGCCGTACGCGAAGTCCTCCAGCGTGTCCACTCGCACCGAGGCGCACTTGTACACGCAGCCCACGATCAGCCGCTTGTTGGTCACCACGGAGCGGAGGAGCCGGCGGTCTTGCGTGAGCATGGGGAGGATATCCGGGATGAGGTGCGCCACCTTGTTGTCGCCCAGGTAGATGCCGAAGTGCGTGAAGAGAGTCCTGGGCACCTCCAGCAGGTCCCCCCTGCGCAGCGGAGGTCCACGCTGCGTGGGTCGGTCGGGCCCCTGCACGGACTTGGCCTCGAAGAAGACTTTGAGGTTGCAGAGGAGGGAGAGCTTCTCCACCAGGAACGCGAACAAGTTGATCATCTTGACGCTCTCTCATGTTGGATCTGATCAGCCCTTTTTATTAGGGACGACACTGAGAACCCACCCACGAACCCACCCAGCCTCCCCCACACACGCGTGGTCCCTCGCACGTGCCTGCATCCCCCCCCCCCGCCCCCCTATCCAATAAACACACACACAGAGGGTCTTTTGGCGCCAACACATATTGCACTAATTAGGGTCAGCACTGTAGCATTTGCGACACATGCACGCTAACAAGCTTAAAGCATAAAGTCACGTTTGTTTGTTTTTCTTGCAAAAAAAAAAGAAGAAAATATTAAGTATGGCTTTCAAAAATGTAAACGCCACAAAAATGCTTCGACAACAAGAGCTTATATTCCGCCAACACATGCTGCTATTGTTGTGTTGCCAAACTCAGACACAGTGGGGGGAAATACTTGTTCTCCAAGTAATTTGTGCAGATGTGGATGAAGTTTATTAGTTGGTCACTGCGAGGAAAATATGCAGTTTTATACTTTTATGGTAATTGATGATGCAAAGCCAGAAAAAGGTGTTTTAACGGTTGTTGGTCGGTTGGTGTTGGTCGAGAACACATGCCTGGAATTAAAATGCGTCAATTAAGTACCTTATATTTTCTTACTAAATGTATTAATTTTTACCATGAAAGAATAATATATATGTACTGCGTGAAATTGAATACCTTTTTGAACTTTATAATGTCCAATATTGCAACAATATTATATAAAACATACTTTCTAAGAAAAATATTTTAAGATAAAATTGATATATTTTTTACAGCATATTACTGTAAATTGAAGAAACTCGCACAGTTTGTTTTTTATCAATTCTGTCAGCTGCCTGTATTTTACCCTAAAATCTACGGTTGTTGTTTATACAGTGAAATTACTGTAAATGGAAAGTCTTTACTATACATATATATATATATATATATATATATATATACACACACACGTATGTGAATGTATGTATATATGTATTTAATATATATCCATCCATCCATCCATCCATCATCTTCCGCTTATCCGAGGTCGGGTCGCGGGGGCAACAGCCTAAGCAGGGAAACCCAGACTTCCCTCTCCCCAGCCACTTCGTCTAGCTCTTCCCGGGGGATCCCGAGGCGTTCCCAGGCCAGCCGGGAGACATAGTCTTCCCAACGTGTCCTGGGTCTTCCCCGTGGCCTCCTACCGGTTGGACGTGCCCTAAACACCTCCCTAGGGAGGCGTTCGGGTGGCATCCTGACCAGATGCCCGAACCACCTCATCTGGCTCCTCTCGATGTGAAGGAGCAGCGGCTTTACTTTGAGTTCCTCCCGGATGGCAGAGCTTCTCACCCTATCTCTAAGGGAGTGCCCCGCCACACGGCGGAGGAAACTCATTTCGGCCGCTTGTACCCGTGATCTTATCCTTTCGGTCATGACCCAAAGCTCATGACCATAGGTGAGGATGGGAACGTAGATCGACCGGTAAATTGAGAGCTTTGCCTTCCGGCTCAGCTCCTTCTTCACCACAACGGACCGGTACAACGTCCGCATTACTGAAGACGCTGCACCGATCCGCCTGTCGATCTCACGATCCACTCTTCCCTCACTCGTGAACAAGACTCCTAGGTACTTGAACTCCTCCACTTGGGGCAGGGTCTCCTCCCCAACCCGGAGATGGCACTCCACCCTTTTCCGGGCGAGAACCATGGACTCGGACTTGGAGGTGCTGATTCTCATTCCAGTCGCTTCACACTCGGCTGCGAACCGATCCAGCGAGAGCTGAAGATCCCGGTCAGATGAAGCCATCAGGACCACATCATCTGCAAAAAGCAGAGACCTAATCCTGCGGTTACCAAACCGGAACCCCTCAACGCCTTGATTGCGCCTAGAAATTCTGTCCATAAAAGTTATGAACAGAATGGGTGACAAAGGACAGCCTTGGCGGAGTCCAACCCTCACTGGAAATGTGTTCGACTTACTGCCGGCAATGCGGACCAAGCTCTGGCACTGATCATACAGGGAACGGACCGCCACAATAAGACAGTCCGATACCCCATACTCTCTGAGCACTCCCCACAGGACTTCCCGAGGGACACAGTCGAATGCCTTCTCCAAGTCCACAAAGCACATGTAGACTGGTTGGGCAAACTCCCATGCACCCTCAAGAACCCTGCCGAGAGTATAGAGCTGGTCCACAGTTCCACGATCAGGACGAAAACCACACTGTTCCTCCTGAATCCGAGGTTCGACTATCCGACGTAGCCTCCTCTCCAGTACACCTGAATAAACCTTACCGGGAAGGCTGAGGAGTGTGATCCCACGATAGTTGGAACACACCCTCCGGTCCCCCTTCTTAAAGAGAGGAACCACCACCCCGGTCTGCCAATCCAGAGGTACCGCCCCCGATGTCCACGCGATGCTGCAAAGTCTTGTCAACCAAGACAGCCCCACAGCATCCAGAGCCTTAAGGAACTCCGGGCGGATCTCGTCCACCCCTGGGGCCTTGCCACCGAGGAGCTTTTTAACTACCTCAGCGACCTCAGCCCCAGAAATAGGAGAGTCCACCACAGATTCCCCAGGCACTGCTTCCTCATAGGAAGACGTGTTGGTGGGATTGAGGAGGTCTTCGAAGTATTCCTTCCACCTATCCACAATATCCGCAGTCGAGGTCAGCAGAACACCATCCGCACCATACACGGTGTTGATAGTGCACTGCTTCCCCTTCCTGAGGCGGCGGACGGTGGTCCAGAATCGCTTCGAAGCCGTCCGGAAGTCGTTTTCCATGGCTTCCCCGAACTCTTCCCATGTCTGATTTTTTGCCTCCGCGACCGCTGAAGCTGCACACCGCTTGGCCTGTCGGTACCTGTCCACTGCCTCCGGAGTCCTATGAGCCAAAAGGACCCGATAGGACTCCTTCTTCAGCTTGACGGCATCCCTCACCGCTGGTGTCCACCAAGGGGTTTTAGGATTGCCGCCCCGACAGGCACCAACTACCTTGCGGCCACAGCTCCGATCTGCCGCCTCGACAATAGAGGTGTGGAACATGGTCCACTCGGACTCAATGTCCAGCACCTCCCTCGTGACATGTTCAAAGTTCTTCCGGAGGTGGGAATTGAAACTTTGTCTGACAGGAGACTCTGCCAGACGTTCCCAGCAGACCCTCACAATGCGTTTGGGCCTCCCAGGTCTGTCCGGCATCCTCCCCCACCATCGCAGCCAACTCACCACCAGGTGGTGATCGGTAGAAAGCTCCGCCCCTCTCTTCACCCGAGTGTCCATAACATGAGGCCGCAAATCCGATGACACAACTACAAAGTCGATCATGGAACTGCGGCCTAGGGTGTCCTGGTGCCAAGTGCACATATGGACACCCTTATGTTTGAACATGGTGTTTGTTATGGACAAACTGTGACGAGCACAAAAGTCCAATAACAAAACACCACTCGGGTTCAGATCCGGGCGGCCATTCTTCCCAATCACGCCTCTCCAGGTTTCACTGTCGTTGCCAACGTGAGCGTTGAAGTCTCCCAGTAGGACAAGGGAATCACCCGGGGGAGCACTTTCCAGTACTCCCTCGAGCGTTCCCAAAAAGGGTGGGTACTCTGAACTGCTGTTTGGTGCATAAGCACAAACAACAGTCAGGACCCGTCCCCCCACCCGAAGGCGGAGGGAGGCTACCCTTTCGTCCACCGGGTTGAACTCCAACGTACAGGCTTTGAGCCGGGGGGAAACAAGAATTGCCACCCCAGCCCGTCGCCTCTCACTGCCGGCAACGCCAGAGTGGAAGAGGGTCCAATCCCTCTCGAGAGAAGTGGTTCAAGAGCCCTTGCTGTGCGTCGAAGTGAGTCCGACTATATCCAGCCGGAATTTCTCGACTTCGCGCACTAGCTCAGGCTCTTTTCCCCCCAGTGACGTGACATTCCACGTCCCAAGAGCTAGCTTCTGTAGCCGAGGATCGGACCGCCAAGTGCCCTGCCTTCGGCTGTCGCCCAGCTCACAATGCACCCGACCTCTATGGCCCCTGCTATGGGTGGTGAGCCCATTGGAGGGGTGACCCACGTTGCCTCTTCGGGCTGTGCCCGGCCGGGCCCCATGGGAACAGGCCCGGCCACCAGGCGCTCGCCATCGTGCCCCACCTCCGGGCCTGGCTCCAGAGGGGGGCCCCGGTGACCCGCGTCCGGGCGAGGAAATCTGGGTCCATGATGTTTCTTCTTCATAAAGGTCTTCGAGCTGCTCTTTGTCTGATCCCTCACCTAGAACCTGTTTGCCTTGGGAGACCCTACCAGGGGGCTTTATGCCCCCGGACAACATAGCTCCTAGGATCATTGGGACACGCAAACTCCTCTACCACGATAAGGTTCCAGCTCAGAGAGGAGTATTTAATATTTAATATATTTAATATATATATTTATTTATTTAATTATTTAATATATATATGTATGTATATATATACATACATATATATATGTGTATGTATATATACAGTACATGCACGTATATATATATATATATATATATATATATATATATGTGTGTTTGTATATACTGTATATGTATGTATATGTATATAAACATGTATGTATGTATATATATATATATATATATATCCATCCATCCATTTTCTACCGCTTATTCCCTTTTGGGGTTGCGGGGTGCGCTGGCGCCTATCTCAGCTACAATGGGGCGGAAACGTGGTACACCCTGGACAAGTCGCCAACACAGATAGGCAGACAACATTCACACTCACATTCACACACTAGGGCCAATTTAGTGTTGCCAATCAACCTATCCCCAGGTGCATGTCTTTGGAAGTGGGAGGAAGCCGGAGTACCCGAAGGAACCCACGCATTCACGGGGAGAACATGCAAACTCCACACAGAAAGATCCCGAGCCTGGGATTGAACCCAGGACTGCAGGACCTCTGTATTGTGAGGCAGACGCACTAACCCCTCTGCCACCGTGAAGCCCTCTATATATATATATATATATATATATATATATATATATATACACATATATATATATACATGTATGTATGTATATATATCCTTCCATCCATTTTCTACCGTTTATTATATATATATATATATATATTAGGGGTGCATGGTTGTCCCCATACTAATATGTTGTTACCGGACAAAGTTAGTTTGTCTGGTAATTAGCATGTTGGTTAACTGTCTGTTTGCTGCAGATTCCAGTGAAGCCATATTTGAGGCTTGCAATCCTTAATCGCGTTCTTTTTTTTTTTAGACAATCTGTCTGCACACCCTATGTTTCACAACTTTGTACAGACAGTAGCACTGTAGATGTTTTAATCCGTTTGCTCAATTCTGACAGCTGAAAACACTTCAAAAGTTACCCATTTAGCTTTAGCAGAGATTTTTGCCAATATTATCTCGATTAAGTTTACAATACAGAGGCTTCCGTTGTATTTTGTTAGTTTAACCGTTTGGTTTTCCATTGTAAAAGAGCAGTTTATTATTTTGTATACAATTCATTCTGGATGTCTCATTTCAATTTTTTGTCTGTATGGATGTGAAATGATTTTAAATGTAATTCATTATGGTCTTAAAGTCTTACATCTGACATGTTAAAACCTGCAGAGACCCTGTTATTTATTTGTACACACACAAAGGGCCCTATTATGCAAAACCAACTTTTCTTACCTATTGGTACCTGCTGTTGTATATTTGGTATCTACACAAGTTATGAAAAATTTGAAATCAAAACATGGAGGCACCGCAGAGATATTTATTTTAAAAAAACCTTGCCTTCCTTTTTACTTCCTCCAAGAGAGCTGTGGGGCAGACTAGCTCATACATGTACATGCATCCTTTGCTGTTACCACTTCTAATACAAAGTTGCGAAAAGTTCAAACCTTTTTTTGTCAGTAGGCTCCACATGGAAGCGCTAAACACTACAACGTGGCTGACGGGGAGAACACACAGTCAAAGTGGAGGCACATAAATAAGACCATCCATAAAACCCCGCATCCTGAAGAAAGTCGGAGAGCAGCTTGAAAACGGAAAAAATAACCAATGCAATATTTTTACCAAAGAACCACCATTACATAGACCACAAGGAAGTGAAGTGAAGTGAATTATATTTATATAGCGCTTTTTCTCTAGTGACTCAAAGCGCTTTACATAGTGAAACCCAATATCTAAGTTACATTCAAACCAGTGTGGGTGGCACTGGGAGCAGGTGGGTAAAGTGTCTTGCCCAAGGACACAACGGCAGTGACTAGGATGGCAGAAGTGGGAATCGAACCTGCAACCCTCAAGTTGCTGGCACGGCCACTCTACCAACCGAGCTAAACCGTGTTTAAGTGTTTTAAATGTCCCTTTTAAGATATGATTGACAAGTAGCACCCCAAATACCATTGCAATATATGTGGATATTTTAAGCAAATATAATGTCAAAATACCAAAACGATGAATAAAATAACAAACTTTATGCAAAACACCTATCGATTTCATCATTTTTTTTAGATCTACGTAAAGTTTGTTTGTTTAGAACAGGGGCTACTTTTCAAATGACCAAGTCGAGGTGATTTACCTCATCTTCATATATATCCATCCATCCATTTTCTACCGCTTGTCCCTTTCAGGGTCGTGGGGGTTGCTGGAGGCTATCTCAGCTGCATTCGGGTGGGAGGCAGGGTACACCCTGGACAAGTCGCCACCTCATCGCAGGGCCAACACAGATAGACAGACAACATTCACACTCACATTCACACACTAGGGCCAATATAGTGTTGAATATATCCATCCATTTTCTACCGGTTATTCCCTTTGGGGTCGCGGGGGGTGATGGTGCCTATCTCATCTCAGCTACAATCGGGCGGAAGGCGGTGTACACCCTGGACAAGTCGCCACCTCATCGCGGCTGTGCTGCCCTTGTTGAATATAATAGATTATATACACACATAAAAATAATATATATATAAATATAATATATGTGTTGCATATAATATATTTATATATATATATTATTTATATGTGTATATATATATATGTATAACTTATATTTATTTATCTATGAAACAGTCGTTTACTATTAACATTTTAAAGATGTTGAATAAACATACAGGCATGTTTAACACATATATTATTTATGCATGTTCGAAATAAACTCAAACCATAATATATAGATTCCCTTCTTTCATTAAGACAAGAATATAAGTTGGTATATTGCCTGATTCTGATGACTTGCATTGATTGGAATCAGACAGGTTTCACAGTTGTGCTGATAACGCCCACATTTTCGAATTCACACAAAAAAGTCATCCTCTCTGTCCAATACCACATGAAAGTGGTTGGTTTTTGGCATCTTTGTCCAGCTTTCATATTAGTTTGTATACACTTTACAGGAAATACATTGACGGCAGCCTCCGAAGCCTGCCGGCTTGTGCGCGCTCGCTTTTTGAGACTGATTTTGTCAGGGCAGGCAGGATAGAGCAGCACTTTTATTGTGAAGACAAGAACTGTGCGGTCGGTTTTTAGGGTTTTGAGAGCAGGTGCGGCGCGACAGTCTGTTGGATAAAAAGTGTTTCTCGCCTTCCTGTCAGTCGTTGTTTTCTTAATACCTAGCTCGCTGTAACCAGCGTCATCTCACAAGATCCTCGGTCCGTCCGGAGAATGTCAATCGAGTGACGAAAGTGACGTCATAGTGAAGATTGATGATCGCTAATTTTTAGGACTATGTCTTAATGCCTGGCTAGTGATTGACTGACACACTTTCTGAGTTTGGTGTAATGCAGGGGTCTCAAACACACGGCCTGCGGGCCAATTGCGGCCCGCGAGACGTTCATTTGCGGCCTGCACCATGATGGGAAATTTTAATGTTGGTGCGGCCCGCTAGCTTTATATGAAAGAGGCTTTACAGCGTCATTCTTGCATACTGTAGATTTTTCAGGGAGACTCCCAATTTTTAGTGTTCCTCTAGGGGTAATCATTCACCTGAATTTAAATGATAAATAAATAAATGGGTTGTACTTGTATAGCGCTTTTCTACCTTCAAGGTACTCAAAGCGCTTTGACACTACTTCCACATTCACCCATTCACACACGTTCACACACTGATGGAGGGAGCTGCCATGCAAGGCGCTAACCAGCACCCATCAGGAGCAAGGGTGAAGTGTCTTGCTCAAGGACACAACAAACGTGACGAGGTTGGTACTAGGTGGGAATTGAACCAGGGACGCTCGGGTTGCGCACGGCCACTCTTCCCACTGCGCCACGCTGTCCCTCCAACAACGTTCACTCCAACAACAACTTTAAGGGAACACCGTGGGGGCACTGCCTTTAGCGTCGTCTACAATCTGTACTAACGGCGTGCCAGTCCAGCCACATGTTGTATTTAGCCGCTGCAGACGCAGTAAGCGACTGCAAGACATAGTTGATCAACAGCCACACAGGTCACATCGAGGGTGGCCGTATAAACAACTTTAACACTTATACAAATATGTGCCACACTGTGAACCCACACCAAACAAGAATGACAAACACATTTGGGGAAAACATCCACACCGTAACACAACATAAGCACAACAAAACAAATACCCAGAATCCCATGCAGCCCTAACGCTTCGGGCTACAATAAAAACCGCTACCCCGCCCCCTATTGTAGCCGGAAAAGTTAGGACTGCATTGGATTCTGGGTATTTGTTCTGTTGTGTTTATGTTGTGTTACGGTGCGAATGTTCTCCCAAAATGTGTCAACCTTGTTTGGTGTGGGTTCACAGTGTGAATCATCGCATAATTACACAGTAATTATGCGATGAAAAGAGACGACTTTTAGCCGTAAGTGGTGCTGGGCTAATATGTCCCCTCCAACCAATAACGTCACAAACACACGTCATCATCTGCGTCATCATTCCGCGACGTTTTCAACAAGAAACTGCGCGGGAAATTTAAAATTGTAATTTAGCAAACGAAAACAGCCGTATTGACATGTGTTGCAATGTTAATATTTCATCATTTATATATAAACTATCAGACTGCGTGGTCGGTAGTAGTGGGTTTCAGTAGGCCTTTAAGGTGGTTGGTGTAAAGCCAGATACAATTCATGATTCCCTGGTGTGTCAAATCACTCCTCAGTATGTTAGCCAAGTATTTCTAAATAAACATTAGTGGTATATTATGATTATATTGCTCCACTTCTTGAAATGTATCCGTAAGGAACTTTGAAATCCACATCTGTACAGACTCAAGCACGTGAGAGGGTAGGGACAGATTTATTTGAGCTTGCACATTTTGTTGTAGAATGTGAAATTGACTCTCATTTAGATCGGTTTTGCAAATTAAAAAAAGATTGGAAACATTTACTTTTAACTGTAAAACACCCCTTAGTTATTCAAACTTTACTCTTGAGTTTTTGACAGTTGGAAGAGTTCTGTTCCTTAACTACATACCAAAAACATAATTTAATTTTTGTGTAATTAACCCAAAATATGAATCTCGATCTTAAAGGGAATCTCACATTACATTTTTTTTTTCTGTATACTGCTTTCATTCACTTAACATCTATGAATGTTAAGGCTGTCTTTGACAAGGATTTTCAAAGTCTTATCCGGTCAAATGTGGGGAAAAAATGTTGTTTACATCAATTGCGTTCATCATGTCTCTGTAATAAATCGGTTCTTGTTAACATTAATCTGCGTGCCGGTTCCTGGTTCCACGTCTCGACCTTTGACAGTGTTCCTGCCAAGGAAGCGTTATTGATGAGGCAGGAGTTGAAGATGAAGTTCTGCTAAAAGTTGGTCACTTCAATAGCGGTGAAGATAGCGCCAAGATTAGCTGCCATGTTGTTGTGAGCATTGTTCTCCCTTAATCCAAAAACAGAAATCTTGCTCTATCGCCACAACATAATATTAGAAAATAACACAAACACTCCACTGAGATACTTATAAAGCATGGATACGACTAGATTTAGCTTGCCAAAAATATGTACAATATGCTTTAAACAATAATAATAATTGAAGCATGACGACTGTAAATGTACATTCCTTTTCAACCTTAAATTCAGTTTTAGGTATTTGTAAACTGTAAAATGTAAAAAATATTTTGGCCAATGTTTTCATTGCACTACAATGAAATCTATGACATGCGATCTGTATTTAAAGGCCTACTGAAATGAGATTTTCTTATTTAAACGGGGATAGCAGGTCCATTCTATTTGTCATACTTGATCATTCCGCGATATTGACATATTTTTGCTGAAAGGATTTAGTAGAGAACATTGACGATAAAGTTTGCAACTTTTGGTCGCTAATAAAAAAGCCTTGTCTTTTCCGGGAGTAGGAGACAATGTGCGCGTGATGTCACGGGTTGTAGGGATCCTCACATTGTTTATAATCATAGCCTCCAGCAGCGAGAGCGATTCGGACCGAGAAAGCGACGATTTCCCCATTAATTTGAGCAAGGATGAAAGATTCGTGGATGAGGAAAGTTAGAGTGAGGCACAAAAAAAAAAAAGCGGCGGCAGTGGTTGCGTTTCAGATATTAAACTCATTCACTAGGATAATTCTGGAAAATCCCTTATCTGCTTATTGTGTTAATAGTATTTTAGTGAGATTCTAAAAGTCATACCTGAAAGTCGGATGGCTGTGGTGAACGCCAGAGTCTCTGAGAGAAGCCATGGATGAGCAAAGATCACAGCTGATTTTTTGACAGCTGCTGCAGTAGGTGCCATAATCCACTGAAGTCTCCAGTAAGAGCTGACTTAATATCACAATCTTCCCATCCAAAAACTGCTGGTTGATGTAGAGAAACATGTTCGCTTGACCGCTCTGTGTTAAAGCTTCACAACAAACAAACACGGGCTGTGTTTCGGTGCTAAAGACAGCTGCAATCCACCGCTTTCCGCCAACAGCATTCTTCTTTATAGTCTCCATTATTAATTGAGTAAATTGCAAAAGATTCAGCAATACAGATGTCCAAATTACTGTGTAATTATGCAATGAAAAGAGACGAATTTTAGCCGTAAGTGGTGCTGAGCTAATATGTCCCTTCCAACCAATAATGTCTCAAACACGCGTCGTCATTCCGCGACGTTTTCAACAAGAAAACTCCGCGAGAAATTTAAAATTGTAATTTAGTAAACTAAACCGGCCGTATTGGCATGTGTTGCAATATTAAGATTTCATCATTGATGTATAAATTATCAGACTGAGTGGTCGGTAGTAGTGGGTTTCAGTAGGCCTTTAATATTTCAGATACTGATTTTGCTCAATTTTGATTGACACACATCAAAATTTTGCAATATGTATTAAAAACACCCCTCAATACAATGCAATGCAGATTTGTACAATAAACTATGATTACAAGTAACAAATATGGTAGGGAGGCATCTAGGTCAGGGTGATCCCTTCTGTATCAAATTGGGATTAGACTGTGAAACTAATTAGCTGTTAACAATGCAAGATGCCTGGAGGGCCGACAGTAGTCAGCCTGTCTGGAGGAGAGATGGGGATGCCAGAGGGGGGCTCAAACTTGAACTTTCACAGAGGAGAGAAAAAAAACACTCTTTGTCCAGATTACCTCAATCCTGTAAAGTTTTCACGACACGCTCATCGTTTGACCCAAAAGAGAAAAGAACATCCTCCTCTTGGCAATCCCACTGACCCACATATTGTTTAGACTCCCCATCCCACCGCCCCTGATTCTGAAAAACAGGAATGATGAGCAGCTTCTATTCCAGGCTGTGGGAAAGCAAGCATAGTGGAGCGTGCAGGAGTGAGCAAACATGTACAGTACAACTGACAGCCGAGCATTACACGCATCTCCCATTTGTTTGTCTGCTGGGTGTGATCGCACTTTATAACACTTTATGCTGACCCAATATTGACTTGAGTTCACCTCTGAATACACTTTGGACCGTTTTCTTGACTCTAACATGACCTTTTCGCTTCAAAGACATGAGTTTTACTGCAAGGAATTTACTGCCAAAAGACTACAATTCTGTCCAAGAATACTTACCGCACATTCTGTGCATAAGTGTGATTAGTTCGGCGGTGGGTTCATTTGTCATTAAATAGCAGGATTACGCTAAAACCTCCAACTAGGACTACCACCAAACCTTGTGGAGGGGTGGCATGTTTTCGGCAGCAAGAATCTTGGTAAAAGTGTTATAATGTGTAAAATGAAGTGGCAGGAATGTTTAAAGGGGAACATTATCACCAAACCTATGTAAGCGTCAATATATACCTTGATTTTGCAGAAAAAAAGACCATGTATTTTTTTAACCGATTTCGAAACTCTAAATGGGTGAATTTTGGCGAATTAAACGCCTTTCTGTTTATCGCTCTGGAGGGGATGACGTCAGAATTTGACGTCGCCGAGGTAATACGGCCGCCATTTTCAATTTCAATCCATTGTAAACATTGGGTCTCAGTTCTGTTATTTTCCGTTTTTTCGAATATTTTTTGGAACGTTGGAGACATCATGCCTCGTCGGTGTGTTGTCGGAGGGTGTAACAACACTAACATGGAGGGATTCAAGTTGCACCACTGGCAAGAAATCTGCCGCCAGACCCCCATTGAATTTGCCAGAGTGTCTTCGCATTTTTCCGGCGATGCTAAGACAGACATGGCACAGAGATGTATGGATAACCTGCAAATGCATTTGCAACGATTAAGTCAACGAAATCACAAAGGTGATTTTTGTTGATGTTGTTGACTTATGTGCTAATCAGACATATTTGGTCACGGCATGACTGCCAGCTAATCGATGCTAACATGCTATGGTAATCAATGCTAACATGCTATTTACGCTAGCTGTATGTACATTTGAAACTACATACCCACATTTAATGCAAAACAAACACTTACCAATCAACGGATTTAAGTTGCTCCAGTGTCACAAGATGCGAAAGTCCTGATCGTTTGGTCCGCACATTTTACCGGCGATGCTAATAAGGCAGCCATGCTATGAGCCACTTCATTAGGTACACCCATGCTATGGCCGAATAGCGTCAATAGCTATTTGCTCAATATCTTCAATTTCTTCTTCAATTTCGTTTTCGCTATCTGCCTCTATACTCCGACCATCTGTTTCAATACATGCGTAATCTGTTGAATCGCTTAAGCCGCTGAAATCCGAGTCTGAATCCGAGCTAATATCGCTATATCTTGCTGTGGTAACCGCCATGTTGTTTGTATTGGCAGCCCTGTATGACGTCACAGGGAAATGGATAGTGGTTTCGAAGATAGCGAAAATAAGGCACTTTAAAGCTTTATTCAGGGATATTCCGGGACCGGTAAAATTTTGAAAAAAACTTCGAAAAATAAAACAAGCTACTGGGAACTGATATTTATTGTTTCTAACCCTTTTGAAATTGTGATAATGTTCCCCTTTAAGATAAACACACTTAATGTAATTGAACCCAAGCTTGATGCTCAAATGTTCTTATCATATTTATTATCACAAACATGTATTTTAAAGGCCTACTGAAATGAGATTTTCTTATTTAAACGGGGATAGCAGGTCCATTCTATGTGTCATACTTGATCATTTCGCGATATTGCCATATTTTTGCTGAAAGGATTTAGTAGAGAACATCGACGATAAAGTTCGCAACTTTTGGTCGCTAATAAAAAAGCCTTGCCTTTACCGGAAGTCGCAGACAATGACGTCACAAGAGTGAGGGCTCCTCACATCCTCACATTGTTTATAATGTGAGCCTCCAGCAGCAAGAGCTATTCGGACCGAGAAAACGACAATTTCCCCATTAATTTGAGCGATGATGAAAGATTTGTGGATGATGATATTGATAGCGAAGGACTAGAGAAAAAATAATAATAATAACGATTTTTAAAAAAAAGGCAATTGCTTTGGGACGGATTCAGATGTTTTTAGACACATTTACTAGGATAATTCTGGGAAATCCGTTATCTTTCTATTGTGTTGCTAGTGTTTTAGTGAGATTAAATAGTACCTGATAGTCGGAGGGCTGTGTCCACGGGTGTCTTGACGCCAGTCTCTGAGGGAAGTCGACGGCAGCTGCAAGGACGGCGCAAGCTCAGCTGATCGCCGGTAAGAGGCGACTTTTTACCACAATTTTCTCACCGAAACCTGCAGGTTGACAGATGGTCGGTAACCATGTTCGCTTGATCGCTCTGATCCATAGTAAAGCTTCACCTCTGGGAATTTTAAACAAGGAAACACCGTGTGTTTGTGTGGCTAAAGGCTTTCTACTTTGACTTCTCCATTATTAATTGAACAAATTGCAAAAGATTCAGCAACACAAATGTCCAGAATACTGTTTAATTGCGTGATGAAAAGAGACGACTTTTAGCCGCAAATGGTGCTGCGCTAATATGTCATCTACAGTCCGTGACGTCACGCACACGCGTCATCATTCCGTGACAATTTCAACAAGAAACCTTGCGGGGAATCTAAAATTGCAATTTAGTAAACTAAACCGGCCGTATTGGCATGTGTTTCAATGTTAATATTTCATCATTGATATATAAACTATCAGACTGCGTGGTCGGTAGTAGTGGGTTTCAGTAGGCCTTTAAATGCAAATAGTTGTGCAGAAACATCCACTGTTTCAAACAGATATTACGAAAAAAAAAAGCTACAGTTGAGTTCAGTTTGGTTCAGTTTAAGTCTTTTTGGAACATGCATACATGCACGTTTGAAAAGGAGTAGAAAGAAGCAGAGCTTATTTAATCCTACCCATTTTCATACCCTTGCAATTTTGTCCAATTTCCTTGTTTTCTGTAACAGAACAGTGAACAAATGATGATAAAAATAATATACCATAATAAGAAAACACATATTAAATACAAAAATAATCTTTGTCTCAATGAAAGAAAAAAAAGGGTTCAAAATTTTCATCATAATTTCTATTCTGTGTGCTTTGTGAACACTTGTAGTTTGAACAGTCTCTTGAACTGAATCATATTGGTGCTTTGTTTGATTTCTTTGGTTAATCCATTCCATAATTTAATTCCACATAATGATATGCTAAATGTTTTAAGTGTTGTACGAGCATACAAATGTTTTAGATTAGATTTTCCTCTAAGGTTATATTTCTCCTCTTTTTTTGAGAAGAATTGTTGTACATTATTGGCTATGAGGTCAAAGTTTTCTTTGCACATAATTTTAACTGTTTTCAAATGCACCAAATTGTTGAATTTCAGCATATGTGATTTAGTAAGTAAAGTGTTTGTAAATTCTCTATATCCAACATATCCATCAACAACATCCAGAAAAGCCGAGCTGTAATTTGACCCCCTTAACATGCTTCAAAACTCACCAAATTTTACACACACGTCAGGACTGGCGAAAATTGCCATCTAATAAAAAACCTAACCCCAAAAATCAAAATTGCGCTCTAGCGCCCCCCTGGAAAAAACACAGACAAAACTGCTTCTAACTTCTGTTAGGAATGTCGTAGAGACATGAAACAAAAACCTCTATGTAGGTCTGACTAAGACCAGGGCTTGAGTCGTGGGGCAGCAGCCAAAGCGGACCTGACCAACGCTGCTTGCAGCTTTAATTGTAACTGAACTCTTTTGTAACACTGTTAGTGAATGAAGCGCACATTTGTAGTTGTTTCTCCATATTTCTACACAATAACTCAGGTATGGTAACACTAGCGAGGAGTAAAGAATATGAAGTGATTTTTGGTCTCGAACATGTTTTGCTTTATTATTGACGTGTTTCTTGCTACTTTATGTTGTATCTTTTTTACATGAGATTTCCGATTAATTTTATCATCTATTATTACACCCAAAAATGTGTTGTTTTTTTTTACTCTTTCAATGTCTACTCTGTCTTTTTGTATTTGTGTTTGACTTTCTCTTCTCCTGTTACCAAATAGCATTATTTTAGTTTTACTGAGATTGAGAGATAATCTGTTTTTGTCAAACCGTCTTTGTTAAACCATCAGTGTCTTAAAAGTGACAATAGGCCCGTTTTCCACCCGGTTCCTGGAACCTCTAGTGTGTGGTTTGTGTTCCTACCGCATTTTCACAGTTCAGGGTAGTTTTTACAAATCAGGCTGATGACTTATGAAGGAGTGGTTGAGTATATTTCCATACTGATACTATGTAAAGAAACAGACATATTAGCTCACACTTATATCACTAAAGAGTAAGTAAATGAAATACAAAGCAATCATGTACCAAACGATATGATTTAAAGTCTGCGGAATTATTTATAAAAAGTCAGGCTTTTGTCCTCAACAGTGAGAAAGTCGTCCTCTCAGTGAATTATGAATTAGGCGATTCCTTTTGGTCCATTTCAGCTGTAAATAACAATATATAAATAATAAATGTCAGTGCTTATCTCACGCAGACAACACAAACACGTTGGCTTTCAACGTTAGCTTGTTAGCATTAACATTCTGTTCACTCGGGTTGAGGTTAATAACTACACAAATGGAGTGTCACTGACTACTTTTACAACATGTGATAAAGTAAATAGGTAATATTTGATGTATTTTATCTCCATTCCATTTCTGTACCTCTTTTATTGCACATTTATCCAACAAAGTCTGAGTATGAGTATTTAAGAGTCTGTCCACTTGTCATAGCTTTGCGAATTGAAATGAAGTTTGTAAAAAATAATAAACTGCATATAGTTTTAAGACTACTGCTGAGTAAAAACACTGCAAGATAGTTCCACTAATTATCATTCTTCAGCACAAAGATGCCCCACAAAAGCTCCTTTCGTTCTTCTTTCTCCCCGTTGTCAAGTTTGTTGTCATAGAAATACACAGGAAATAAGAAATAAACAAGTCGCCAATTGTTCCAATCACGCCAAATAGGACTGAGATGCTTTAATCCTTTTTAGTCAAATTGCGTGCTGTCCTGGTCGCTGGACTTTATTGGTTAGCATCCAAGAAGAAAACCTACTCTACCTTGGACAGTTTAAGGGCGAGCCTGACCCTGACCTTCTTAAACCTTCGTTGTTTACGAGAGGACCTTGTTTTGACAGTCCAAGTTGTCGGAGGCGGTGCGGCTTTCGCTCGCCATCACGCCACCTTCAGCTGAGTCGACTTAGCGTCTGTGACCGCTGCCTGAACCCCGGAGTGGCAGCACCGCCAACCTTTGCCCCCTTCTCCAGGGGGAGATTTACACCATGGTCAACTCGCTGCAGACTTAGAGCTGTGGTCATCGGCCTAAGGGAGAAGTTGCTGGAGGGGGGGGGGCGCTCTCATTTCAATTCCTGTGTCAGAACACCGACGCTAACCTTTTGGCCTCCTGCTGCTGACATAAAGTTGATGACTGAAAACCGCAGAAAAGTAACGACTCGGCAGCGTTTCACCGTTGATTTACATCTGAGTAAACACTGGAGAAGTGCGGCCTTGAGAAGCTGCAGTTCAGCCAAAGTTGGAAGAAAAAACTCATGGCCTGGCATCAGCGTGCGAATTCATCACAAACCCAAAACACGTCTTCAAAATCCCGGAGGAGCATTGCGCGCGAGAAGGAGACACTTTCCATCTGCCGCCTCCACACAAAGAGGCCGGTTCAGCTAAAGTTCAGCAGTGTTTAGCTTCACGGACCCGGCGGTTCACTCTCAGGTCACTGGGGCTTTACATCCGTCTTGGGCCTTTTTTCCGCATAATAAAAGCAGGTCACACAGACGTAAATTGAAGGTAGGATTTATCATCTAAAGTCAACAAGAGGCCAACTTGGTATATTTTTGGTGTTTTTTTGCCACGTGTTTCCACGCTGCTCCTTTTGGGGGGGCGTGTAACATAGCTCTTGCATACTGTACGTGCGGCGGTCTCCAGAGCGTACACATGAACTGCAGATGTTGATGCTGACTCACTCGGCTTGTAATTCAACCTTAAAAAACACTCAACTAGACTTTATCGACCGGGTTAAAAACAAGACTAAAAGAAAAGCACTCCGAAAGCTCAGACCTCTGCCAGTACCCCATAACAGTAGCGGGCCGTGCGTTTCACACCGAGGCCCTCAGTGAAGTCACGATTTAAATGGGTTGTACTTGTATAGCACTTTTCTACCTTCAAGGTACTCAAAGCGCTTTGACACTACTTCCACATTTACCCATTCACACACACATTCACACACTGATGGAGGGAGCTGCCATGCAAGGCGCTCAGGACACAACGGACGTGACGAGGTTGGTACTAGGTGGGATTTTTGAACCAGGGACCTTCGGGTTGCGCACGGCCACTCTCCCACTCATAATACCATCATTTATGTCCACACATGACCAGGGCTGGAGAAATACTGTATAGAAACTCACTTGCGCACTACTGGACATTGAATCACCTCAATAGTAGGGGTGTAACGGTGCGAGTATTTGTATTGAACCGTTTCGGTACGGGGCTTTCGGTACGGCTCGGAGGTGTACCGAACGAGTTTCCACACGGACATATTAGGTAGCGCACCGCACGTTGTGTAAACAATGCAGGCTAGCAGCGACCGGGCTAGGACAACATGCAAAAGCCAGAGCTTTAAGACCAATCTGCCTAGTTAACATCTCCCCTTTGGGAACACTTCGGCTTCGCGGTGCGATACAACAATGGAGGACAGAGGTTTGCCGACATTGTTCAGCAGCAGTAGGGTATGCTTCTGCCAACACGTCAAACATGCTAACCCCTTTGAAGCGGCACCACACCCAAGTCAAGCTCGCTTTAAGGAAGAGAAAGAGGAGCGTGGTGCAAACACCATTCAAGCAGCCTCTCCTCTGCCAGCCAGGCAGGGCTAAAGCAATAACAAATGTTTTTATAGCAGCACATTTAAGACTATCCATCCATCCATTTTCTACCGCTTGTCCCGTTCGGGGTGGCGGGGGGTTGCTGTATTCCATTAAAACTAGATTTTGACCCACTTCTATGGTGGAAGAACAATAAGCCCATATATACTCTTACTGCCAAGTTAGCCAGGCTGGAGGAGTGGAGGGGGAGTTAATCTGAGGCTGAGTTGACTTGAAACTGTTTAATGTTGCACTTTTTATATGTAGAAGAAAAGTTTTGTCATTTTATTTCATCTGAGCAACAACTGGAGGCAGTTTAATGTTGATTAACTTGGAACCCGACTTAAACAAGTTGAAAAACTTATTGGGGTGTTACCATTCAGTGGTCAATTGTACGGAAAAATGTACTGTACTGTGCAATCTACTAATAAAAGTCTCAATCAATCAAATAAAGCACTTTATATGTAGAAAGGTTTTGTTAAGAAACCATTCTGAGCCTTATCTTATTTAGTTTTTATTTTATAAATGTTGACCACATTAACCCTGGCAATGGACCCTGTGTGTATATGTATGTTATGCCATTGTTTACAAATTTCGTAAATAAATATCCAAAAAATGCATATTTTATTGTTTTCTTACTGTACCGAAAATGAACTGAACCGTGACCTCTAAACCGAGGTACATACCGAACCAAAATTTTTGTGTACCGTTACAACCCTACTCAATAGTGTACAAAACTGGCTATTTTCTGGTGTATTTGAAAATCAATAAACCCACATCAGCAATTAAAACACATCTCTACGTGGGACTGTCAACATTTAAATCATTCCAATAATAGTAAAGAATCCAATCATGAACCAATCACTTGTTCCCCATCCCGTGTCGGACATTTTCTGAAAGTTTGCTGAAATATGCCCCTAACTTTTGGAAAATTATTGCTAACCGGCATAGAAACCCAGCGAATCGAAGAATAAATTAAAGCACATTGGAACCTCGATTTACAAAACCTATTTTTGAACTATTTGATTTACAAGCTTTTAATTCGAGGCAGATATTCCTCAGTTTGCGAACCATGTTTCTGCATACGAACGGCTTCATTCATTCATTTTGTGACTCGCCTGCAGGCAAAAAAAAAGGCGTAGCATTATTGGGCAGGCGGAGCCCTTCACGCCACTTGCTGCGGAGTACACTACTTGTCACTTCTTAGCACTTCAGCACGTGTGGCTTTTTTTTGTTGTTGTTGCTTTTTGTCAATTTTTGTACATTTTGCTAACTTAATATGAGTCCCAAAAAGACAACAGACCAGTAAGGAACGACTATTTGCGATGGCTGAATTAATGGCGCTCCTAAGTATGGAAGAAACGGCAAAGCAGGCTTTGTACCACAGCAAGATTTAATTGTGATGAGACCGGACTTTTATGGAAAAATATGCTATTTCTCAGCGGAGAAAAGATGCCTTTTCACACACACACACACACACACACACACACACACACACACTAAGCCCCTCCCCCCGATCCCTCCCTCTCTGCTCCGTAACCAATGTTAATGTAAGTGGATTTTACTTTTTGAAATGTTTATTCCTGTAGCAGTACGGTTGTTAAAGTTTAGGATTTTTGTGATTTCTAATAATTTGTGAGGGCACCAAATGGACTCCTGTGTGCGCGGGCATGTTGTTGTTCTGGCCTGTTAATAAAGAGAAAGTTGATCCATCATTATGTTTGTTTGATATACGGTACGGTATAGCACTTGATATTGTGATCAAAGTGTACAAACCTTCACTAAAATATGGACTTTTGTTGAGACTAAAACCCAATATAAGTGTAAATTGTTTCTAATGGAGAATTTTGCTTTACTAAACAACTTTC
Source organism: Nerophis ophidion (assembly GCF_033978795.1). NCBI lineage: Eukaryota > Metazoa > Chordata > Actinopteri > Syngnathiformes > Syngnathidae > Nerophis > Nerophis ophidion. The sequence goes on from NC_084611.1 coordinate 81,514,846, forward strand.
CGATTTACAAACCCTGTTTAAGGACCAATTAAGCTTGCGAATTGAGGTTCCGTTGTACCAAGACTGTGCTTGTTTATTGAGTTCTTGTGTCGCTTCCAGACAGGTTGCAAGAGGGTTCTCTCTTTGCATCGGTCTCAGCACTTGAATGTGTTTGTTCGATTGACAGAGCAAAAAAAAAAAACAGAGGGAACCCTCTTGTCAGTCATCCACTTTCTTTGTCTCTGTACACACAGAATTTTCGCACTGCAATGTGAGCTGTATATTTTACTGTATAACGTATGTGATGATATATAGTAAACATGTTTATAATAACACCAAAAGGGTAGAATTATTTGAAAAAGTTCTCTAATAAGATTTTACTCCATTGTGTATGTGTGCATGATAAAGTGTCCAGTCTCATGCCTGATGATGTCAGCTGATCATTTTTAGTTTATTGTAGTTTCACTCCCACTAGTGGTTTTACCTTCCAGTGCAGCCAAATTCCAAAATGAGGCAAACTGTTTTTAAAGCTAATCAAACATGAATAGTATACTGAATAGGACACTCAAAAGTGAAATACTTTGAAAATTATTTAATTAATTGTTTTTTTCAATCGAAATCTTTATTTCTCCTGTTCTCAATAGGTTATTATCGTCCGTCCACAAGTATGCCAGCCATGACCATCGTCCATTCCCGCTAATATTGACGTGAATCAGCCAGTTCGGGAGATGTTGATTTAAAGGCCTACTGAAACCCACTACTATCAAGCACGCAGTCTGATAGTTTATATATCAATGATGAAATATTAACATTGCAACACATGCCAATACGGCCTTTTTAGTTTACTAAATTGCAATTTTAAATTTCCGGCGGAGTTTCTTGTTGAAAACGTCGCGGAATGATGACGCGTGCGCGTGACGTCTCTGGTGGTAGCGGACATATTAGCCCAGCACCACACACGGCTAAAAGTTGTCTCTTTTAATCGCATAATTACACAGTATTTTTAACATCTGTGTTGCTGAATCTTTTGCAATTTGTTTAATTAATAATGGAGACTATGAATAAGAATGCTGTTGATAGAAAGCGGTGGATTGCAGCTGCCTTTAGCACCGAGACACAGCCGGTGTTTCTTTGTTGTGAAGCTTTAACACAGAGCATTCAAGCGAACATGTTTCTGTACGTCAACTAGCAAGTTTTTGGATGGGAAAATTGTGAAAATCAGCTCTTACCGGAGACTTCAGTGGATTATGGGACCTCCTCCTGTAGCTGTCAAAAAGGCATCTGTGATCTTGGCTCCTCCATTGTCTTCTCTCTGAGACACTGGCGTTCACCGCAGCCATCCGACTTTCAGGTATGACTTTAGAATCTCACTAAAACACTATTAAAACAATAAGCAAATAAGGGATTTTCCAGAATTATCCTGGTAAATGTGTCTAATTACATCGGAAACGCTAGCACTGCCGCCGCCTGGAGCCGTTGGCTTTTTTCTTTTTTTCTTTTTTTTTTAGTGTCTCACTCTTACTTTCCTCATCGCTCAAATTAATGGCGAAATTGTCGCTTTCTCGGTCTGAATAGCTCTTGCTGCTGGAGGTTTTGATTATAAAATATGTGAGGATGTGAGGAGCCCTACAACCCCTGACGTCACGCGCACATCGTCTGGTACTTCCGGTAAAAGCAAGGCTTTTTTATTAGCGACCAAAAGTTGCGAACTTTATCGTCGATGTTCTCTACTAAATCCTTTCAGCAAAAATATGGCAATATCGCAAAATGATCATGTATGACACATAGAATGGACCTGCTATCCCCGTTTAAATAAGAAAATCTCATTTCTGTAGGCCTTTATACATGTTGCACTGTACCTGCCACACTGTACGTGTTTGAGGCAAGAGACAGGATTTTTTTCAAGGGTGTCCAAACTTTTTATATATGTATAGGCGTTCAAAAGATTCAACTCGTTTGCGAACCTCACGTTTTCTAGCAGTTCCCCAAAAGGAGCACAGAAGAGAAGAACGCAAGAGGAAATCAATTTTCGTTAAAACTACCATAAGTGTTTACCTTTTTAGAGTTCTTGTCAGTGCAGGATGCAAGTTAAAGTACCAATGATTGTCATACACACACTAGGTGTGGTGAAATTTGACCTCTGCATTTGACCCTGGGAGGTGAGGGTAGCTTCGCCCCGAAATCTTTTTTGGTGATTTTTTTTTTAACCTCCAATTCAAACCCTTGCTGCTGAGTGCCAAGCAGGGAGGAAATGGGTCCCATTTTTATAGTCTTTGGTATGACTCAGCCGGGGTTTGAACTCACAAGCTACCGATCTGAGGGTGGACACGCTAACCACTAGGCCACTGAGTAGGTGTGGAGAGTGACGCTTTCTATCCTAAATATGTGAGCGTTAAAACTCTCCAAATGGTCCAAATGTTCTTACCACCCACAGAGGGTGGTAAGATGTAATGTAAGTTCAATAGGTAGGAATTCGAGAAGCACTTTTTTAAAGTCAACAGTCTGATCTCATTCAAAGACGGGCCAAAGTCAAGAGCTCTCTTTTTCCCACCCGTCACATACATTTGGCCTTCACAATAATTCCGCTACGCTTACACTTTATTACATGTTGATTAACGTTCCTCACTTCCTGTCAGTTTGAGCAGGGATGTCTAAAATAAGGCCTGGGGGCCATTCGCAGCCCCAAGCTCAATTTTTTTTACGTCCCACGGGCAGAATTGTTAGCATTCTAATACTAGTACAGTAGGGGTTTTTTTGTGTGCAAATTTTGCAGGTATACACCTCATTGTCTAACATTTTCTTACTTGACAAATGCTACCTGTAAGCATGTTAACATTAGTAGGCAAACTTTTTGTTAAATCTAATTTTATCCCAGCTGGCACAAACAACGTTGAGAACTTGTTGAATTAGGTCCTGACTCTGAGCAACTCAAACATAATGTTGAAACAACATACAAACCCTGTTTCCATATGAGTTGGGAAATTGTGTTAGATGTAAATATAAACGGAATACAATGATTTGCAAATAATTTTCAACCCATATTCAGTTGAATATGCTACAAAGACAACATATTTGATGTCCAAACCGATAAACATTTTTTTGTTGTTGCAAATAATCATTAACTTTAGAATTTGATGCCAGCAACACGTGATAAAGAAGTTGGGAAAGGTGGCAATAAATACTGATAAAGTTGAGGAATGCTCATCAAACACTTATTTGGAACATCCCACAGGTGTGCAGGCTAATTGTGAACAGTTGGGTGCCATGATTGGGTATAAAAGCAGCTTCCATGTAATGCTAAGTAATTCACAAACAAGGATGGGGTGAAGGTCACCACTTTGTAAGCAAATTGTCGAACAGTTTTAGAACAACATTTCTCAACGAGTTATTGCAAGGAATTTAGGGATTTTATTATCTACGGTCCGTAAAATCATCAAAAGGTTCAGAGAATCCGGAGAAATCACTGCACGATGCATGATATTACGGAGCTTTGATCCCTCAGGCGGTACTGCATTAAAAACCGACATCAGTGTGTAAAGGATATCACCACATGGGCTCAGGAACACTTCATAAAACCACTGTCAGTAACTACTGTTGGTCGCTACATCTGTAAATGCTAGTTACAACTCTACTATGCAAAGCAAAGCCCATTTATCAACAACAACCAGAAACGCCGCCGGCTTCGCTGGGCCCGATCTCATCTAAGATGGACTGATGCAAAGTGGAAAAGTGTTCTGTGGTCTGACGAGTTCACATTTCAAATCATATTTGGAAACTGTGGACGTGGGGTCCTCCGGAACAAAGAGGAAAATAACCATCCGGATTGTTATAGGCGCAAAGTTCAAAAGCCAGCATCTGTGATGGTATGAGGGTGAATTAGTGCCCAAGGCATGGGTAACTTACACATCTGTGAAGGCACCATTAATGCTGAATGGTCCATACAGGTTTTGGAGCAACATATGTTGTCATCCAAGCAACGTTATCATGGACGCCTCTGCTTATTTCAGCAAGACAATGCCAAGCCACGTGTTACAACAGCATGGCTTCAAAGTAAAAAGAGTGCGGGTACTTTCCTGGCCCGCCTCCAGTCCAGACCTGTCTCCCATCGAAAATGTGTGGCGCATCATGAAGCGTAAAATACATAAGCGGAGACCCCGGACTGTTGAACGACTGAAGCTCTACATAAAACAAGAATGGGAAAGAATTCCACTTCCAAAGCTTCAACAATTAGTTTCCTCAGTTCCCAAATGTTTATTGAGTGTTGTTAAAAGAAAAGGTGACGTAACACAGTGGTGAACATGCCCTTTCCCAACTACTTTGGCATGTTTTGCAGCCATGAAATTCTAAGTTATTTATTAGTTGCAAAAAAAAAAAAGTTTATGAGTTTGAACATCAAATATGTTGTCCTTGTAGTGCAATCAATTGAATATGGTTTGAAAAGGATTTGCAAATCATTGTATTCTATTTATATTTACATCTAACACAATTTCCCAACTCATATGGAAACAGAGTTTGTACTTTTTGATTACGTTTAATCAATATTGGGTTCTGACGTTGGTTTGATCATTGATTTTTGGTAATTTTCCAACCTATATATTACAACATGCTTTTTGGCCATGTTTATTCAATGTCAGGTTGTGACTAGATTTGACCATTGAAATTTGGTCAGTTCCCAACCCACAGTGTGGATCCAACGTTAGACATCAACAATGTCTCAACTTACAAACACAACTATTTTGCAATGTTGTTTCAAAGTCAGTTTTGAGTATAATCAACATTGTATCCATGTCTTGGGCCTGCTGGGATAGGTATACACTGCAGTCATATTTTGCCACTTGATTCATGCTAACATTACAATACTAATATTTTAAGCACGTGCTTAATATTTTAGCATTCTAACATTAGCATGCTATTTTTTTTTTTTAGCAAATTTTGCAGGAATACAACTCAGTGTTTGGTATTTCACTAATGCTAACTGTTAGAGAGATATTTTTAGCATAATGTTAGCATGTTAGCATAATAGTGTTAGCATGCTAATGTTTTTTTTTAGCTCATTTTGGTCATATTTTCTGTTACTTGAGGCTATCTGGCCAGCACGCTGTTAGCATTTCAGTTTAGCTTTGGCTCTTAAGCATTCACACAAAATTTCAACCGAAATTGCATTTTGTAGTTCTTTAAAAAAATAACATATAAATTGTACTGGTTTTGAAAGTGAAAGCTATTAAAAAGTCCCTTGTACCCTCTGATTTGTCTGTTGCCATAAGTGGAAACATTTTGGGCACCCTTGGTCAAGAGATTTAAGCGTATAATTTTTTTTCATCGTTTTAATAACTGGTGTTTGATCCTGTAGTCCTGTGATCCTTGTAGTTCGCTGAGCTCCAAACAAGGATCTGGGATCGAGGGCAATGCAAAATCCTTCAAGATAGCAAAAAATAATGAACCAGTCAGGATCGCCGGGTGGGATTTCATAAATGTGATGTAGCACCGAAGTGACTGTTTGATTCGAGGAGTCGTGTGCTGACATTAATTCTGCTTTTGCAACTGTTTTGTCGAATCTATCGAATATTAATTCTTTAAAAGATGAACAGAGAACGGTTTTGAAGGCATTTATTTTACTCTTCGCTCTGTCTTTATCGAATATGTCGGCTGTTCTTTTTTGGATTTCCCAGCGTTGCTCTCATCAGCGTCACGGGTTGATTTCGATGTGAGTGGTTGAAGTAGCGCGTTATTCAAGATAACGGACAAGTTGTTTATCAAATCACATACAATGATTCTTTTTACAAGGTCCCGCCTTCTGAAATAACTTTGCTATTGAGAAGTCCCAGATCTCTGTGTGGAGCTAAGCGAACTACAAGGATCTGGCGAGAGTCAGGTTACCCTTCCAGGTCCCCGGAAACAAACAGGAAAGAATCCCTAAAGATTAAAATGATAAAAAGTATTGCTTGATTACATGTGTGACAGTCTCAATTCGTCGCCTTGCGGGTTCCCAGGACCACCAAGGAAGGACATGACTTCGAGCAGTTTGACTCTGTCTATTTTTCAATAAACACCTCAGTCCAGGTCGCTTTTCCGCTTGCTCGTCATCTGTCTTCGGCTCTCCTCTTCTCTCGCTCTGCGTCAGCTGCACTCCTGCTTCGTCTAGTCTCTTCGCCTCTGTCCCTCGCGTTCACAGCTGCCGCCCCTTTTAACAGTGCGAGAGGATTCATTAATTGTATCCAAGTGCGCGATCCACGCACCTGATCTCGCTTGTGGCATCGCTCCCTGCACGACCCCGCCTCGCCGCTCGCTCGCCATCTCCGCCTCCTCGTCGCCATCTTTGGCCGAGCTCCAGCGTGCCCTGCCGCACTATCGGATCGTCGGCTCCCCCTCTCCACAGCATGCTTTAATTTTTTTAGTGTGCGGTCCTCAGTGGAAGAAGTATGGACACCCCTGAGTTGGAATAAAAGCGATAGGATCAGTGATACTAATTGTGCTTCCCACTTGCATGGTAGTTTCGAACATCATGCTAGGTTTACCTTAGGGCCCCAAATGATTAAATACGTCCTTGGCAAGAGATGTTGTTTGACATGTGAGGCATATTTTTCCAGAAAATTCTGCCACTTTTTGCAGGCGGTGTTCCCTGTAAAAAAAAAAAAAATGACGCTTTGTCTCGTCAACACGAAAATCTGGGAAGTGATCCTAGCGTGGAGTTGAGTCACAGAAGCGTTGCTGTGTTTGCATTGCGCGAACCCCTTGTCAAACACCGAGAGGACCTTGTCCCGATAAATATCTGCCATGCCGCGCTAAAGAGCTCTACACTTAAAAGGACAAAGATCACTTCAGGCGGCAACACGATGGCTCCATCAACGGTGGCGAGGGCAGGCGCACTCCTGCTTCTGTATTTCTCCTTTTCATCCGCAGTAAGTTTCACCCCGAATTGACAATAGCTGTCGTCGCAAACGTTACCACTTTCTTTGTTTTGCAGCAAATTAGAGGAGACAACATCGCAACATCGCAACATGCAACATGCAACATGAACGACGGCTTTGTGAGTATGACCCTTGCAAAGGATGGCATGCATACAGCAGAACACCGTCAAAGATGTTTTTCCCCTTTCTCGCAGGGAAAATACTGCCCTACCACATGCGGGGTGGCAGACTACATGCAGAGGTACACGTCCAGAGTGGAAAAAGATTTGGACTTCATGCTGAGGGACTTGGAGTCTATCTCTAACTTGACACAGACAGCTGAAGAAAATGTGGTGTACATGAAAGACCAAGCAACTTTGGGCCAGAAGACTGTCCAGCCTGGTAAAAGAAGTTTAATGCTTTGTTTTTTTTTACCTACCTGTAAACTTCTTTAAGACCAATGGACCGTTTGAGCCCAGAGCCAATTAGCAAACACGTCTTGACTATTGTAGAAAATAGCAAGACGAAAAAATATTATTAGAGAAAAAATTGATGATCAAGTTACATTCAAAAAATTGTATATATGTATATATATTTGCATATATATATATATTTGCATATATATATATATATATATATATATATATATATAAAAAACTGTGTATGTTATTAGAAAATTATTATGAGCAGAAAAATAGGAAAAAAATCAAATAAAAGTGGCACCCAATTTTATAAAAAAAAGTGTTAGAAAATAGAAAAATGATGGTGACATTTGGGGGGGCGAATAAAAATTATATATATATATATATATATATATATATATATATATATAATTTTAATAATATATAAATATTATCCAAAAAGAAAAATATCATAAAGTCACCTCCCAAAAAATTTACATTTATTTATGTACCATATACATATCTGTATACATTTTTGTATGTGACTATATATGTTTGATATGTATATTATACATATATATTAAAAATATATAAAATATATATTTTTAATGTATATGTATAATGTATAATTTATATACATATATGCAGCTGAGCTAGGCTCCGGCACCCCCCGCGACCCCAGAAGGGACAAGCGGTAGAAAATGGATGGATTAATGCATATATATATATATATATATATATATATATATATATATATATATATATTATATATAGCTATATATAGCTATATACACATATATATTTATGTGTATATGTATACACGTGTGTGTGTGTATGTATGTATATATATATATATATATATATATACATACATACATATGTAAGCAATTAATAAGATCATTAAAGATTAAATATACATTCCAATAAATACATATATATGTCATTAATAATTAGAAAAAAATATTTATCCGAATAACTACATAAGTAATAATTTTGATTATGTATATATTTTATACCATTGTTGTTATTATAAAAAGACAAAAATGCGAAGTATAATGATACATTGTCCAGTAACTAAATTATTTATAAAAATAGTGTTTATTTTTCCACCCAAGGATGATACAAATCATTATTATGTTTTAAATCATTAATAAATTACAGATAATATATATACTTGTCCTTACAATTGTTAATATTATAGTTCATAAAGAAATAATTAATGATATTATTTCACATTTTGGTCTTTTTATGTGCACTTTTTCCACCGTATTATGATACAAATACATCGTTATTATAAATAAAATATATTTTCTTTCAAGTGAGCAGAACATGACAATTGAAGGTGTCGGCCTCCTTGTATAACTTCACCTTTCCCTTGCAGAGACCTACTACAAACGGTCGTCAAATATGCTGGATGACTTAATTCACTTCGACAAGACGATCATTACGCAAGAGCAGCAAATATTGTAAGTGTACGATGTGTTATGTAACATTTGAATGTTGAGCAATAGAAAGGAACCTCTTGTTCCGATTTCTAAACAATTGTTTAGAAGGTTATCTGTTGCAGAGGCAAACTGCCAAACAATCAAACATGGAGTTTCGCGGACTTGGAAGTTTTGTACCATTTTTAGACATTCGCACCTCTGACTTCAGAGGCTGCACTGTAATTGTAATAATACAAAACATTTACATTTATACAGCGCCTGTCGTCGCCAACTTCTTATTGTCTCACTTTGCAGCGAACTGGAGGACCTCATCTCCGCCAACGACAGGAGACTTGCCGACTTGAAAACGCTCTCCATTCAGCTGCAGCAGACGTGCAGCAAGCCCTGCAAGGACACTGTGGAGATCCAGACCCTCACAGGAGCAGGTACAAAAAAAATTCAAATTGACCTTCAGTTTGTTCTGTTTCCTGAGTTGTTTCACAACATCTCTCTCCTCTCAGTGTTTAGTTTGGGGGTGGAAAATCAATGCGGAGTAAACTCCTCTGTAGTGACCTTAACCGTAGAGTAAACAGTAACAAACATGTGACCTGCCATGGCTCCCCCTATAGGTGATCATTGTTACTTCAAGTACTGTCCTAAATACTTTAATTTGACTATAGCTGAAGCATTAACATGACGGGGGTTTATTTGCAATTTTTTTTTTTTTACTCGAATAAGGATTTGGGTTGCATGAGAAGGCAAAACAGAACTTATGTTGTCATGGCGGTAAGGAGCAAACGGTTGAAAACGCCGATAAGTTGATTGTAAACCAGGGGTCGGGAACCTTTTTGGCTGAGAGAGCCATACAAGCCAAATATTTTAAAAAGTATTTCCGTGAGAGCCATATAATATTTTTTTTAAGACTGAATACAACTAAATGTGTGCATTTTTAAGTAAGATCAACATTTTTAGGGTGTAGTAAGTCTCTTATTCTTTTTAATAACATTGTTATTCTGAAGTTAACCAACAATAAATAAAATACTTCTTACCATTAATGCGACTTCTTGAACAGGTGCGGTAGAAACCGGATGGATGGATTAAAATGCATGAGAATGTTTTATATTTTGAACGTTATTTTTGACACTGTAATTACCAGCGGAATTATTCATTACTTACCTTGTTAAGCAATGTCAGCTAAGATTTATCTGAGAGCCAGATGCAGTCATCAAAAAAGCCACATCTGGCTCTAGAGCCATAGGTTCCCTACCCCTGTTGTAAACACTAGTAGGACAATTAAGTTACTTTCATTTTAACCTCTTAGAAGAAGTGGGACCTTTGTGGGTCTTTTTAACACTTTTAAAGAGGACTTCATGCAACAGAATGTTCGTTTTAACTATTATATGGTCACAGGGGTTGTCAATGAGTTATCCTCAAAATTTGCATTTTCCGTTTTTTGCCAAGTTAATTTTTTGCACGAGCTATTGAGTGAGTATTGGTGTTCCCCGGGACCCTTTTGTCCCCCATTGACTCCCTTTTACAACGACCACTTATCAATATGCTGTAAACCTGTTATGATTTTGCAATGAAAACCAATTGAATGTAACTATTTCCCTTTGAAATAAATGCAAACCCTATTAGAGGTGTAGTTCCACCCCTCAACCACTAGATACCACCAGAGTACCACCTAGTACCATACATTCATATTAGACCAGTGGTTCTTAACCTGAGTTCGATCGAACCCTAGGGGTTCGGTGAGTCGGCCTCAGGGATTCGGCGGAGGTCAAAACACCCGACTCACCAAGTAAATACAAACTTCTCCCTATCGGAGTATTACGGATACGGCAACAGCAGAAGTCACACTGATTTGCAGGTGTGTATTTTGTTGTGAGTTTATGCACTGTGTTGGTTTTGTTGTTTGAACAAGGTGACGTTCATGTACAGTTCATTTTGTGCACCAGTAAAAGAAAACATGGTAACACTTTAGTATGGGGAACATATTCACCATTAATTAGTTGCTTATTAACATGCAAATTAGTAACATATTGGCTCATCATTAACTAGTCATCAAGTGCTTATTAATGTCTTATTCTCGGCATGGCCTTATTATAACCCTCACCCTAACCCTAACCAAATAACTTTAAATTAAGTCTTTGTTACTTAGAATATGTTCCCCCAGTGTCCAAATTACTCTTAAAATAAGTCTGCTACTTAGAATATGTTCCCCATACTAAAGTGTTACCAAAAACATATAAGTTGTATATATAACTGTCTTGAATTTGAAAAAATAAAATTATTTTTCACTAAAGAAGGGTTCCGTGAAAGCGCATATGAAACTGGTAGGGTTCGGTACCTCCAACAAGGTTCAGAACCACTGTATTAGACGTATAGTTGCTTTGAATCTGCCAACAACTTATATGTAAAAACACAAAATTGGTGAATTGGTAGTGACAGAAGAGTTGTGTGGATATGGTTAAAAAAAACCATAATAAAGTGCACAAATAATGCTTAGTTAAAAAAAGGGTTTTGTTTGGCTAAAAAGGAAAAAAAACATTTTTAAAACATTTTAAAAAAACTTCATATTGACAGATATATCTGAAGTTGATCTACAGCAGTGCTTCTTAATCCATAGTACATGTACCACTAGTGGTACGCCAAATAATCACTTAATTAAACATCTAAACACAGTGTTACTGTTCAAACTGTGTGTACTGTTACAGCGGCCAAAACTATTGAAAATACTTGCTAAATAAAACCTGTGCCTTGTTTTTAATGAATACTTAGGCCTACTATGTTACTGTATTTTAACATTGGTCATTATGATGGTACTTGGAGAGCCAAGTGTTTTCTGAGGTGGTACTTGGTGAAAGCAGTTTGATAACCACTTATCTAGAGATTGAAGGGTTGAAAGTTTAGAAAAAAAGAATAAAAATATGTATGACTTACTTTTAAGGCTGAAACCCTTTCGGAACCCAGGGACCTATAACAGTCATCACATTTTGGGGATCCCGAAGGATTTAAGCTTGTGCAAAGCTATACAAGGCTGCTGACCAAGCCATTGATTGATTGATTGATTGATTGATACTTTTATTAGTAGATTGCACAGTTCAGTACATATTCCGTACAATTGACCACTAAATGGTAACACCCGAATAAGTTTTTCAACTTGTTTAAGTCGGGGTCCACGTTAATCAATTCATGGTACAAATATATACTATCAGCATAATACAGTCATCACACAGGTTAATCATCATAGTATGTACATTGAATTATTTACATTATTTACAATCCGGGGGGTGGGATGAGAAGCTTTGGTTGATATCAGTACTTCAGTCATCAACAATTGCATCAACAGAGAAATGTGGACATTGAAACAGTGTAGGTCTTATTTAGTAGGATATGGACAGCCAGCAGAGAACATAGTGAGTTCAGATAGCATAAGAACAAGTATATACATTATAAGTACATTTGATTATTTACATTAGGTTGTTTATAATCCGGGGAGATGGGATGTGAATAGAGGAGGGTATTAGTAAAGTGTTGAAGTTGCCTGGAGGTGTTGTTTTAGAGCCAGACACTCCAAATGCAGCTATTGTCCTCTTGAGAATTTATTTAAAAACTAGTAGTGTCCCGATACAATGGAGCCTTGATACTAATACGATATCAGCAGGAATCGTATATACTTTCTTATTTTGTAGTGTGGAATGTTAAAAAAAAAGGCTTAATCAACCGTCTGGAATGGACTTATGCTGTCTTTAAAGGCCTACTGAAATGAGGTTTTCTTATTTAAACGGGGATAGCAGGTCCATTCTATGTGTCATACTTGATCATTTCGCGATATTGCCATATTTTTGCTGAAAGGATTTAGTAGAGAACATCGACGATAAAGTTCGCAACTTATGGTCGCTAATAGAAAAGCCTTGCCTTTACCGGAAGTTTCAGACGATGACGTCACCCGTGTGAGGGCTCCTCACATCCTCACATTGTTTTTAATGGGAGCCTCCAACAAAAAGAGCTATTCGGACCAAGAAAACGACAATTTCCCCATTAATTTGAGCGAGGATGAAAGATTGTGTTTGAGGATATGGATAGCGATGGACTAGAAAAAAAATTAAAAAATCAAGTTTAAAAAAAAAGGCGATTGCATTGGGACGGATTCAGATGTTTTTAGACACATTTACTAGGATAATTCTGGGAAATCCCTTATCTTTCTATTGTGTTGCTAGTGTTTTAGTGAGTTTAATATCACCTGATAGTCAGAGGGGTGTGTCTTAGGCTAGTGTCTTAGGGAAGTCGACGGCAGCTGTATGGACGGCACAAACTCAGCTGATCTCCGGTAAGTGGCGACTTTTTACCACAATTTTCTCACCGAAAACTGCTGGTTGACATTTGGTCGGGATCCATTTTCGCTTGACCGCTCTGATCCATAGGAAAGCTTCACCTTCCGGAATTTTAAACAAGGAATCACAGTGTGTTTGTGTGGCCAAAGGCTAAAGCTTCGCAACTCCATCTTTCTACTTTGACTTCTCCATTATTAATTGAACAAATTGCAAAAGATTCAGCAACACAGATGTCCCAAATACTGTGTAATTATGCGGTTAAAGCAGACAAATTTTAGCTGTGTGTGTGCGCAGCGCTGATATTTCCTTACAGTCGGTGACGTCACGCATACACGTCATCATTCCGCAACATTTTCAACAAGAAACTCCCGGGAAATTTAAAATTGCAATTTAGTAAACTAAAAAGGCCGTATTGGCATGTGTTGCAATGTTAATATTTCATCATTGATATATAAACTATCAGACTGCGTGGTCGGTAGTAGTGGGTTTCAGTAGGCCTTTTAATTTAAGTGGAATATTAATTGTTTTTAGCGACACGTAGTGCTCACAATAATTAATTAGGTCAAGCTGATGTAGACACGTTTGTTCCTAGATACTTTCTAATACGCTTTGGCCTTGGAGGCTTTGTAAGTAAAATGCAAATATTAAATATTGACAAATGTTGTGTTTTAGACTGCAATATTGTTTAATTAAAGACACATACTAAGTATGTTTAGTTTTTGTGCTATTTTGTGCTTAGCTGTCGTGAAGCTGCAAGCTCCTAGTATGTAGCCCATAGCCTACCAAAAATGACTTGTTTATCGGAGACTTGTCATGCAAGCCAATGTATTTTGTTATATTGCTGATATCGGACTGATATCAATATTACACTCCTGTTAAAAACTGTATCGGAGGTTGCCTACAGCCACATCTGTTGACGCCAATGTTTTTGACTTAAGATGATTTGCTTTCGTGGCTAACGCACCTATAGCCAACTGCTGGTTCATTGAATGAATGTGTTAATTGGTGTTTACTAATCCACCCAGAGCAGTTATCTTGAATAAGTTAAAGCAGCCATGCTGATTATATAATAGCATATATAATATACCGATCAGGATTGTTATTGATGATACACCAATAGAATATGTTCATCAAAATTCTTTCTTAGGAGTAGTAATAGATGAAAATATCTCATGGAAGCCTCATATAAGTTACCTGAGGAAAAAAGTTGCTAAATGTGTTGGAATGATGAGGAGATCATGTCATTTATTGAAGACCAATGCTCTGCTGTTAATATATCATTCATTTATCATGTCATATTTAACCTATTGTGTTGAAGTCTGGGGAAATTGTTATAAATCACATCTACAACCTCTAGTCACTCTGCAGAAAAAGGCCATCAGGATTGTTTCCAATGTTCACTACAGACATCATTCAAATCCACTATTTATGAACTTAAAGCAACTTAAACTGAACGATGTGATCAATTTTAAAACTGCTCAACGTATGTTTAGGGCATCCCAAAACTCTCTACCATCCAATATACAGAACCTATTCCATGACAGAGATGATCACCATAGTTACAGCTTAAGAGGAAACAACAAATTATATTTGCCTAAATTTAGAACCACTTTAAAATCAATGTGCATTTCAGTGCGTGGAGTCAGTCTGTGGAACAACTTAGGGAACGAGTTAAAAACGTGTCCTAGCATGATTCAATTCAAAACACTGTTTAAAAAAGAAGTACTGAAGAAGTACGATGAGGAAAGAGAGTGATGCCCTCAGCACAGAGCGATGGAAGAGAGATGTATGGTTGGAGAGTGTTTGGGCCCGTGTGTGTGTGTGTATGCATGTGTGTGTTTTGTCTCGTCTTGTCTTGTCTCATGGTATTGTTAGTGTACAGGAGCTTTTCTTGTTTTGTTTTTAGAGTATCGTTTTTGTATTATATTGTTTATGTCAAATGTGGAATGAGTGAGAGGGGTTGGGCTATTATAAGCAGCTGCTTCATCCAACCCCTTTTCAAGCCTTGCATAAATATCTTTGCCAACATGTAAAAAAAACAAAAACTGTTTAGTTGTACTGTGCAGGTTTGAAATAAATATTTCAATTCAATTCAATTCAATTAATGTACTAATTATTGTTAAACAAACACAAATCATATGTCTCTATTATCATCGTTATTTGAATGTGTTTGAAAGAAACATTGGGGATGATAACGCTAACTTTTGAACAAATGTTATGATAACAGATTGCCAGGATATTGCTAACAAAGGCGCAACCACAAGCGGCCTTTACTACGTGAAACCGATCAAAGCTACCCAGCAGTTCCTGGTCTACTGTGAGATTGACAGCTTTGGACGAGGCTTCACGGTCATACAGAGGGTGAGCAACATGCTAATTTCATTTTAAGACAGTGGTGTCAATTATCCGGCCCGCTTGATGAGTTTGCCAATTATAAAAGTGAGCTGCTTTTTTTTTTTTTTTTTTTTAACAAAAGAAATTGCTGTTCTAAATGTGTCCACTGGATGTCACAATAGCAATTCTTTGGGGGACGCAAACGGTTTATACCAAGCAAGAGGTACACAGTAAAGGGGGACTGTGACTCCTCCTCTTTGATTGATTGAAACTTTTATTAGTAGATTGCACAGTACAGTACATATTCCATACAATTGACCACTAAATGGTAACACCCCAATGAGTTTTTCAACTTGTTTAAGTCGGGGTCCACGTTAATCAATTCATGGTAACTAAACCTGACGTTTTATGTCTTCTGCTTCAAACACAGTGTCGTTTGGCACCCTGGTTGCCCCAAAATATCTGTCAAACACGAGAAAAGTGAACTTCACCCTTTTGAATAGTTTTTACCTGCGTTTCTTACAGTTTGTTGAGTTTGCTCTGGATTGATACATGGACATGACAAAGGAGGTATTTGGTACCTAGAAGAGTTTCCACGTTGTGTTTTTGTTCAATCCCAGAAAGACTGTGACTTAAAGTTGAATCCTGGTTTTGTAGATACACTAAGACCAAGTCTAAGGTCATTGTGTTTTTGAAACTGCACCAATTTCTTCAGACTTTTCAACACATTTGAAGTTTTTTGTCCATGAGGATGATTTTCAGAATGTGCTTGTTCTATTTTTGGCCAAAGTAAAACAAAGAAAACAACCTGAAGTTGTCTTTATGTTGAAGTTATCATGCCATGATTTTACCATCACGGCCCACTTAGGAATAGATTTTCTTCCATGGGGCCCCTGAGCTGTTTTAAGACAACATCATTTGTGACCACTGTAAATTTTTCCGTCAACTAATCTACGGAGTGCAGTGTCTGACTCCGCCCACTGTCGTCGCTGTTCCAAAAGTCATATGGTGTCATGGTTTTTGTAGTTTACATAGTAAAATGTTGCAAAGTACACAATCTGTATTTTATTACTTTTTGCTTGTGAAGGTACAGGCCGCAGTAGTACAGTGTGGGTTTGCGCAATATACCTTAGATTAGAGCTGGTCAAAATGCCTGAAAACTGTATCACGAATAAGTGTTTCATATCGATAAATATTGATATTATTGAAAATAGGAGAACAATTTATTTTATGTGAACATTTTTATTTCAAATGTAAACTTCCTCTGATTATAATCCCTCAGCTATCAGGGCAGACATGAAAGGAAATGTCAACACAAACATGAAAAAAACTCTATTAATGTAAACAAAATTGGAAAGTCACATTGAAGACTTAATAATAACCTTTTAAAATGAAGGTGCAAGAACAGGAAATATGTAAGAAATGCTTAATAAAGTTTAATAAAATAGTGCATAGTGTGAAAATGTAAAATTTGAGAAATCTGAGAAGAACTATTTTCTGCAGGTTTAGATCCAGGAAGGTACAGCTGTGCTCTAAAGGGTGAGCAGGGCTAAGGTGGTGTGGTATTACCAGTTTTGGTGGGGACAAGTGCCTTGCATCATTTACAGACCACATTGGTCTGACTTCGGCCCGTTTAAAAAAAAAAGCCCAAAAACTACCATGCTATCGAGGGGACTTTTCCTGTTTTATCCACAATTCTTTCATTTTTACTTTCTCTTCTCACTCCATGCAAAGACTCAACCGCCAGACAACAA
Organism: Nerophis ophidion; assembly: GCF_033978795.1. Taxonomy (NCBI): domain Eukaryota; kingdom Metazoa; phylum Chordata; class Actinopteri; order Syngnathiformes; family Syngnathidae; genus Nerophis; species Nerophis ophidion. The sequence continues at coordinate 81,531,962 of NC_084611.1, forward strand.
GATGGTAGTTGATACTATTATCTGATCAGTGATCACTTCCTGTGTTGCTCGGCTACCAGAGAGCGAGTGTCTTTGTTCATGCAACCAACCTTGCTTTGCAACTTCCCATTTTTATCAGACAAAAAAAAAAAAATGATCGACCGTTTTATCGAACGCATATTTTATTGGTATTGATTACGTATCTATCGCAAAATATATTGATATCATTTTATATTGCCCAGCCCTATCCTACAGTGATCAGATGGATATTTTTTCTGGTCATAAAATATTGTTTTTTGTCATTTCTGTTATTTTTTACAAACTCAGGAAATAAGGACTTTAAGTGCAAAAACCAAGCGATTTAAATCAGAGTTGAGTGTAGGTTTTTAGTAATTTTGCTTAAAAATACTGTTTGTAATGAAAGAGAATATTGTAATAATTGAAACGTTTGCCATCCAGTGTTTTTTGTCTGATTACAATAACAAAAATGTAATCAGCCAATGATCTTACCAGCTATTAACAAAAAATTAACAAATAGGTTGCTAATAGTTTTTGAGTAAATAATATAACCAACCGGACACAATACGTTGCCGCATACATCAGCAACCAAATTAGCAGCTTTCGTAACCAGTTTTAAAATCTTTCTGTTATCATTTATATGGCAAACAATATACCGTTTTATGTATCATTATCGCAGGAGGCAGAATGGTAAAAGCAGCATTAGCTAAGTCAGGGGTCGGCACCCCAAAAAGTTGAAAGAACCATATTGGACCAAATATATCAAAAACAAACCTGTCTGAAACCGCACAAATAAAAGGCTTATATTAGTGTTGTAATGAAAGCAACATATGGTGTGAGTGTCTATATTAGCCTACTACCTAAATGATCATTTGACGCAAATCTTTGTTGACAGAAATGTTGAAATATACAATTATGGAAACATTCATAAAACTGAGTTTTTTTTAGAGGGTGAGCTAACTCCTGGAAATGACTGTCTTAGAATGACCAAAGGTATAGATGTGTGTGTCCAAGTTAAAGGAAACGGCAGGATGTCTTCTTCCAAATGATTTATTACAATCTTTGATAGATGGGTAACGTTTGCTGTGGTCCGGAACAACATATAACACAAACAACTATCACAAATGCAGCTAATATTACATTCAGATAATGTGTCATGAGACATGCAAATATAAATTAAATATATAGAGGACATATGTAAAGGGAATTAAATGAGCTCAAATATACCAACAAACGTGGCATAATGATGCAATATGTACATACCGCTAGCCTAAAAAGTATGTTAGCATCGATTAGCTTGCAGTCATGCAGTGACCAAATATGCCTGATTAGTACTCCACACAAGTTAATACCATCAAAAAAGCTCACCATTATGCATTCACGCACAGCATAAAATGTTTGGTGGACAAAAAAAGGCAAAGAAGGAGTGGCATAAAACACGTTTTTCTGTGGCAGCGTCAGAGAAAGTCGTACATGTAAACAAACTCAGTGCCTAGTGGTTAGAGTGTCCGCCCTGAGATCGGTAGGTTGTGAGTTCAAACCCCGCCCGAGTCATACCAAAGACTAGAAAAATGGGACCCATTACCTCCCTGCTTGGCACTCGGCATCAAAAGTTGGAATTTGGGGTTAAAACACCAAAATGATTCCCCGGCGCAGCCACCGCTGCTGCTCACTGCTCCACTCGAGTCACAGGGGGTGATGAAGGGTGATGGGTCAAATGGAGGGAATAATTTCGCCACACCTGGTGTGTGTGTGACAACCATTGGTACTTTAACTTTTGCATCACAGTCCACACAACTTCGGTGAGTTCAAGGACCGCTGAAATTCGTAGGAAAAAACAGCGCTCACCAATTACTTTCATCAGTGAAGCATAAACACAAACATTAAACTGCGGGAGTCCTACTGTAGGGTTGATGAGAATATTTTTTTAACATTTTTTTTTCATATTCCTGTGCAATTTTTCCACATATTTAAATGTCTTTAGTAGTAGTAGTGTAGTTTATAAATAAGAGTGACATGACTGCCCAACTCCATGAAAATACATAAATGATTATTTCATTGTATTTAAAGTAAACGTTTAAGATAGCTAGCGATTAGTGCTCTAATTGCCAGCTAAGAATTAGAGTGCTAGTTGTTAACGTGTTGTCAGCTAGCAATTAGAATAGAAAAGAACGCTGTTGTCATTGCACTTAAAAAGTACAACAACATTTATTTTCAATACAACCCTGTCCAAGAACAGATGAACATTATACAGAATATAGGATATTGTGTAGGGCTAGACAGAACAGGAAAACTGAAGGGTCGCCACCTAGCAGCGTGCCGTAAAGAGGTAGGAAGGAAAGGTAAACATCAAAGAGGGAGGAAGAGGAGAAAAAAAGAGGATCTCAAACTAAACTCCTATAAGAGGGCTCGGTTTGAGACCAGGAAAAAAAGCGCCAGTTACCAGGTAACAATTAAGGGGCTAATTGCCAGATTACCTATTAGCAGCGTTATACTGCGACATTTGAATATCTTAGAACTGTATTCCACAATGACAAGATAGGTTTGATTTAAAACACAATCATAATTTTAGTAGCGGATCCCTGATCCTTCTCTGGATCAGTTTTGCAAACCTTATAGAACCCTGTTTTATACTATGTTCTATCCTTTCCTGAGCATAAGCTGCAGCTTTTTTCAGACGGTTTATACAACGCTGGGGATCGTTTTAGTGCACAATATAATTTGTCCAAAAATATATATTTAGGGGCCCCATAGTCCGAAAATTTTAATGTATTTTTTTCAATGTTTTAAAAAGGTAGATATAATTCCAAAAAAGCCCCAAATAGAATCTTTACCAGAACAAAGTAGAGAATCTAGTTCAGTGGTTCTCAAATGGGGTACGCGTACCCCTGGGGGTACTTGAAGGTATGCGAAAGGGTACGTGAGATTTTTTTTAAATATTCTAAAAATAGAAACAATTCATTATTATTTTTATAAATATATTAATTGAATAACACTTCAATAAAATAAGAATGTAAGTTCATAAACTGTGGAAAAATACAACAATGCAATATTCAATGTTGACAGCTAGATTTTTTTGTGGACATGTTACATAAATATTGATGTTAAAGATTTTTTTTTTTTGTGAAGAAATGTTTAGATTTAAGTTCATGAATCCAGATGGATCTCTATTACAATCCCCAAAGAGGGCACTTTAAGTTGATTATTACGTCTATGTGTAGAAATCTTTATTTATAATTGAATCACTTGTTTATTTTTCAACAAGTTTTTAGTTATTTGTATATCTTTTTTTCCAAATAGTTCAAGAAAGACCACTACAAATGAGCAATATTTTGCACTGTTATACAATTTAATAAATCAGAAACTGATGACATAGTGCTGTATTTTACTTCTTTATCTCTTTTTTTCAACCAAAAATGCTTTGCTCTGTTTAGGGGGTACTTGAATTAAAAAAATGTTCACAGGGGGTAAGGGTGAGAACCACTGATCTAGTTCATAAGTGACCCCTCCTACGTGGCACAAGACAGAACACTTCGGCTTGTGTCCGCAGAGACGTGACGGAAGCGTGGACTTCCACAAGGACTGGATCCAGTACAAAGAAGGCTTCGGCTACCTCTCGCCAGACGACACCACAGAGTTCTGGCTGGGCAACGAGAAGCTCCACCTGCTGACTACCAGCTCCACCATCCCAACTGTGCTGAGGATAGAGATGGTCGACTGGCAAGGCAACAAAAAGTACGACAACGTGGACCCGCCGAGCGTGGACAAGAAAAGTTAACCGCTTTGAGCTACTTTTTTTTTTTTTTTTTTCCCAGGTACGCTGATTACGCCATGGTTCGGATCGGGGCTGAGGCTGACATGTACCGCCTCCAGTATGGCTACTACATGGGCGGCGACGCCGGGGACGCTTTCGACGGCTTCGACTTCGGGGACGACCCCAGCGACAAGTTCTACACGTCGCACAACGGCATGCAGTTCAGCACCGCCGACAAGGACAACGACAAATACAACGGCAACTGCGCCAAGCAGGATGGCTCGGGCTGGTGGATGAACAGGTGCCACGCCGCCCACCTGAACGGCAAATACTACCAGGGTGAGTGCCCGGGACTTGGCTTTTTCCAAAAAGTGGTCAGCGCTCCAGTCTGAGCGAGCTCTCCTTCCCCAGGTGGGAGGTACACGGAGAAGGACGCCGGCGAGTACGGCTTCGACAACGGCATCATTTGGGTGACGTGGCACGACCGCTGGTACTCCCTGAAGGAAACCACCATGAAGATCATCCCGGTAACCAACATCGCGGCGGGCGGCGGACAGCAGACGGGGGTGAAGCAGTTTGGCATCAGTCCTTAAAGAATAAATCAATACTTAAAGGAAGAGGCTTTTGTCTTGTTTTTTCCTATGGAGGGTCGAATCATACCCGAGTAAATAAATAAATACATCTTTAAATAATTTCTTTAATCCGTCATCAATTTAAAATGAGAAAAAACCTAAAATAATGCGTTAAAAATCAATAATTTCATGTAAATGTTTATTGACTTACATACAGTGGGGCAAAAAGTATTTAGTCAGCCACCGATTGTGCAAGTTCTCCCACTTAAAAGGATGACAGAGGTCTGTAATTTTCATCATAGGTACACTTCAACTGTGAGAGACAGAATGTGAAAAAAAATCCAGGAATTCATGTTGTAGGAATTTTAAAGAGTTTATTTGTAAATTATGTTGGAAAATAAGTATTTGGTCAACCATTCAAAGCTCTCACTGATGGAAGGAGGTTTTGGCTCAAAATCTCACGATACATGGCCCCATTCATTCTTTCCTTAACACGGACCAATCGTCCTGTCCCCTTAGCAGAAAAACAGCCCCAAAGCATGATGTTTCCACCCCCATGCTTCACAGTAGGTATGGTGTTCTTGGGATGCAACTCAGTATTATTCTTCCTCCAAACACGACGAGTGGAGTTCATACCAAAATGGATACGTGGATGATACAGCAGAGGATTGGGAGAATGTCATGTGGTCAGATGAAACCAAAATATAACTTTTTGGTATAAACTCAACTCGTCGTGTTTGGAAGAAGAAGAATACTGAGTTGCATCCCAAGAACACCGCACCTACTGTGAAGCGTGGGGGTGGAAACATCATGCTTTGGGGTTGTTTTTCTGCTAAGGGGACAGAACGATTGATCCGAGCTTTGAATGGTTGACCAAATACTTATTTTCCACCATAATTTACAAATGAATTATTTAAGATTCCTACAATGTGAATTTCTGGATTTTTTTTTTCATATTCTGTATCTCACAGTTGAGGTGTAGCTATGATGAAAATTACAGACCTCTGTCATCATTTTAAGTGGGAGAACTTGCACAATCGTTGGTTGACTAAATATATTTTGGTAGTTCACTAATGCTAACTGTAAATGGGCTATTGATAGCATAATACTGTTAGCATGCTACCTTTTTTTTTTTTTAGCTCACTTTGCTCATTGACGTTATCCGGCCAGCGGGCTATAGATTTTTAAGCTGATTTTATAGGTATACACCAAAGTCATATTTTGGCCCTTAAGTATGCCAACATTAGTATGTTAATTTTTCAGATATACATGCAGAGTAATATATGTTGGTACTTGACGCATGTTACAGTTAGCATTTTAGCATCCTAGCTTCTTTTTTTTAGCAAATTTTGCAGGTGTACTCCTGTGTCGTATATTTTGATAGTTCACTAATGCTAACTGTAAATAGGCTATTGATAGCATAATGTTAGCATTATACTGTTAGTATGCTAACACTTTTTTTTTTTAGCTCACTTTGCTCACTGACGTTATCCGGCCAGCAGGCTATAGATTTTTAAGCTAATTTTATAGGTATACACCAAAGTCATATTTTGGCCCTTAAGTATGCCAACATTAGTATGCTAATGTTTCAGACATATATTGCAGAGTAATATATGTTAGCACTTTAAGCATGTTACAGTTAGCATTTTAGCATGCTAAAATTAGCATTCTAGCTTCTTTTTTTTGCAAATTTTGCAAGTATACACCTCAGTGTCGTATAATTTGGTAGTTCACTAATGCTAATTGTAAATGGGCTATTGATAGAATAATACTGTTAACATGCTAACTTTTTTTTTTAGCTCACTGTGCTCATTGACGTTATACGGCCAGCGGGCTATAGATTTTTAAGCTAATTTTATAGGTATACACCAAAGTCATATTTTGGCCCTTAAGTATGCCAACATTAGTATGCTAATTTTTCAGATATACATTGCAGAGTAATATATGTTAGTACTTTACACATGTTACAGTTAGCATTTTAGCATCCTAGCTTATTTTTTTTAGCAAATTTTCCAGGTATACACCTGTGTCGTATATTTTGGTAGTTCACTAATGCTAACTGTAAATAGGCTATTGATAGCATAATGTTAGCACAATACTGTTAGCATGCTAACATATCTTTTTTTTAGCTTACTTTGCTCACTGATATTATCCGGCCAGCAGGCTATAGATTTTTAAGCTAATTTTATAGGTATACACCAAAGTTATATTTTGGCCCTTAAGTATGCCAACATTAGTATGCTAATTTTTCAGATATATATTGCAGAGTAATATATGTTAGTACTTTACGCATGTTACAGTTAGCATTTTAGCATGCTAACATTGGCATTGTAGCTTCTTTTTTTTTGCAAATTTTGCAGTGTCGTATATTTTGGTAGTTCACTAATGCTAATTGTAAATGGGCTATTGATAGCATAATGTTACCATAATACTGTTAGCATGCTAACATTTTTTTTATTTTTAGCTCACTTTGCTCACTGACGTTATCCGGCCAGCGGGTTATTAGTATTTCAGTTCGGACACAAAATTTCTACCAACTTTGCATTTTCTAGTTCCTTAGGGTTGCTTGGTTCATTGGTAGAGTGGTCATGCCAGCAACTTGAGGGTTCCAGGTTTGATCCCCGCTTCCGCCATCCTAGACACTTTACCCACCTGATCCCAGTGCCACCCACGCTGCTTTAAATGTAACTTAGATAATGTATTGTTCACTACGTAAAAGCGCTTTGAGTCACTAGAGAAAAGTGCTATGTAAATCCATCCATCCATCCATCCATCCATTTTCTACCGCTTATTCCTTTTGGGGCCGCGGGGGGCGCTGTCGCCTATCTCAGCTACAGTCGGGCGGAAGGCGGGGTACACCCTGGACAAGTCGCCATCTCATCGCAGTGATCTACAATTTGCTTTGAAAAAAATACATATGTAATGTACTGGTTTTTGAAGGTGAAAACTACCAAAAACCTGTTAGGAGGCCACGGAGAAGACCCAGGACACGTTGGGGAGACTATGTCTCCCGGCTGGCCTGGGAACGCCTCGGGATCCCCCGGGAAGAGCCGGATGAAGTGGCTGGGGAGACAAAAGTTTGGGGTTCCCTGCTTAGGCTGCTGCCCCCGCGACCCGACCTCAGATAAGCAGAAGAAGATGGATGGTTTGAAACTACCAAAAATGGCCCCTGCATCCTTTGATTTGTCAATCTGTGGCACGAAGTGGAAAAAAATCTGGGCTCCTCTGAGCCAGTGATTAAAAAGATTAAATTGTTTTTAGATTTGACTTATTTCTTAACATGTTTATTCCTTCAAGGTCGTCGGATATAAAAAAAATATATTTTGTTGGTTTTGAAAGTAAAAAATATCAAAAATGGCCCTCCCATTCTTTATTTTTAAAGAAGTTTAGACATACTTTCTTTAGATCATAACCATCATTATACTTATTCATATATTTATGATTTGTATTTTTCAATAAAATAAAAGTTTGTCTTATGTTGGGACTCGGCTGTTTTTCCGTGACTTACACTCCCGGCCGCTTGGTGGCACTAACACAATATAACTGTCGCTGGTCGGTAATGTTTACATCCGGGTCGTTAGGTCGTCGTCGATGCGTAAAGGCGTGTTACACATCGTCAAGAGTTGACGTTAAAACTTTCCGTTCCCACCTAAATAAAATTAAGTTCTTTGAATATATTTCATCTTTGGGATATTCGTCACCACAATGACTGAGGTAAGAACTTTCGAAGCTTTTGGTTGCTTTCTTTTTAATAGTCGCTCCCGCTTTGCGTAGTGGGGCCCGGCTAATTGCTGGAGTGGCAAATGCTGGCATGTTGGGGAACATTTGTCTGGCTCCTTTAATTCTTTTATTTTAGTCTATTATTTTTTTTCTTCGGGTCAGTGGTCAACAAACTAAACAAACAGTTGTGCATTCATAAATTGAAGAGGTTGCAGACAGAAAGGGTTTAGGCTGAAGTTGAACACTTATTGCGCCTAACCCTGTAAAACAGGGGTGCCCACACTTTTTCTGCAGGCGAGCTACTTTTCAATTGACCAACTCGAGGGGATCTACCTCATTTATATATATCATTTATATTTATTGATTTATGAAAGAGACATTTTTGTAAACAAGTTCAATGTGTTTAATGATAATACAAGCATGTGTAACACATATAGATGTCTTTCTTTCACGAAGACAAGAATATAAGTTGGTGTATTACCTGATTCTGATGACTTGCATTGATTGGAATCAGACAGTAATGATGATAACGCCCACATTTTCAAATGGAGGAGAAAAAAAGTTGTCCTTTCTGTACAATACCACATGAAAGTGGTTGGTTTTTGGCATCTAATTCATCCAGCTTCCATACACTTTACAAGAAAAACATTGGCGCCAAATTCCGTAGCTTGCTTGATTGACATTCACGGCACCCGAGGGTCTTGTGAGATGACGCTGGCTGCTGCCAGTTCATTATTATGAAAAAATGACAGAGAGGAAGGCGAGAAAACTCTTTTTATTTCAACAGACTTTTGCGCCGTCCCTTCTGTCAAAACTCTAAAGGCCGACTGCACATTTCCTATCTTCACAATAAAAGCCCTGCTTTATGCTGCCTGCGCTAACAAAATAAGAGTCTCGGAAAGCTGGCGTGCACATCACTTGTGCACGCCAGCTTTCTGAGGGATCGCTTGTGCACGCCAGTTTTCCGAGACTCTGTATTTAGTTAGCGCAGCCAGCATGAAGCAGGGCTTTTATTGTGAAGATAGGAAATGTGCAGTCGGCCTTTAAAGTTTTGACGGAAGGTACGGCGCGACAGTCTGTTGAAATAAAAAGTGTTTCTCGCCTTCCTCTCGGTCATATTTTAATAATAATGATCTTGCAGCAGCCAGCGTCATCTCACAAGACCCTCCGGTACCGTGAATGCCATTTAAGTGACGTCTTGGTGAAGATTGATGATCACTAATTTTTAGGTCTATTTTTTTTTTTTAAAAGCCTGGCTCAATATCGGCTGACACACCCCCCGCGGTCGACTGGTAGCTCGCGATCGACGTAATGGGCACCTCTGCTGTAAACAATCTCAAATACAAGATGAGCTTCCTAAAAATATGACATTTCCTTTGCACAAATTATTATAAATACACAACATAAACAATGTTCAATAATATACACATTAAAGACGTGAAATATCCTTGTACACGTGTTAGTTAAACTTTTGTACCAATAATATACTACATGCCTGTGGTTCTCAACCTTTTTTCAGTGATGTACCCCCTGTGAATATTTTTTTTATTCAAGTACCCCCTAATCAGAGCAAAAAATTGTTGGTTGAAAAAAAGAGATAAAGAATTAAAATACAGCACTATGTCTTTAGTTTCGGATTTATTAAATTGTACAACAATGCAAAATGTTGCTCATTTGTAGTGGTCTTTCTTGGACTAATTGGGAAAAAAAGACATACAAATAACTAAAAACGTATTGAAAAAATAAACAAGTGATTCAATTATATATAAAGATTTCTACACATAGAAGTAATCATCAACTTAAAGTGCCCTCTTTGGGGATTGTAATAGAGATCCATCTGGATTCATGAACCTAATTCTAAATATTTCTTGACAAAAAATAAATCTTTAACATCAATATTTATGGAACATGTCCACAAAAAATCCAGCTGTCAACATTTGAATATTGCATTGTTGCATTTCTTTTCACAGTTTATGAACTTACATTCGTATTTTGTTCAAGTATTATTCAATAAATATATTTATAAAGGATTTTCGAATTGTTGCTATTTTAAGAATATATTTTAAAAATCTCACGTACCCCGAGGGGTATGCATACCCCCATTTGAGAACCACTGCTATATACAATTATACTTCCATTATTATTTACATCTAGGACTGGGCGATATGTTTATTATTATCGCAATATTTTCAGGCCATGTCACGATACACGATATATATCTCGATATTTTGCCTTAACCTTGAATGAACTCTTGATAGATATAATCACAGCAGTATAATGATTTTATGTGTCGACATTAAAACATTCTTCTTCATACTGCATTAATATATGCTCATTTTAGACTTTCATGCAGATAGGGAAATCACAACTATCGTATTTCCTTGAATTTCCGCCGGGGCGCTAATTAATTTAAAATCTTTTCACACTCCTACGATTACCAAAGGAATGCGGTAAAAATTTGAGTGTGATGTGAGGATACCATCATGAAAAGCACATTTAATAGAAAAAACGTTGTAATGGTCTTACCTTTACTTATAAATGAAATCCATGCCAGCTCCTTCTGATCAAAAGCATCGATAACTTGTTTATAGAAGTCTTCCTTATCTTTCTTCAGTTTTAAAAGTCTCTCTGTCTCGATGGAGATCTTCCTTTATTACCTCCTGTTTCGGTTGAAAGTCCAGTTTAGAAAACTATCAGACCGCTGCTATCTGTTAGCTCGGCTCCTCGAGTGCGGGCAACGACAGAATTATCTTCGGACAACTCCCCCTCCCGTTCTGCTCCATGGGTGATCTCTTTATCCCACCGCTGCATTAAGTGTTATTGTATAAATAATACACTGGGTATTTAGGACTGAAACATGCTTTATTTCAGCCCGGTTGTTTACATAGCCAGCAAAGGTCTGTCGTGCACCCACCACGTCATATCCATCCGAGCACAATCACGTCACTCATTTCACTTCTTCTGCAGCCGAATAGTCGCAAGAAGGATCACTAATGCCCTCTACCACCGGGAGTCGTGAGTCATTTAATGACTCATATTTAAGACACGCAGCTACGGTATCGTGGCGGTCTCAGGCCGTCGTCTTGCGGGTTCCCAGGACCAACGAGGAAGGACATGGCTTGAGCAGTTTGACTTTGTTTATTTTTCAATAAAACCTCAGTCCAGGTCGCTCTTTCGCTCCTCCTCTCGGCTCACTCGGCGTCTCCTCGCCTGTCTGTTGGACCGTCGGCTCCACAGGTATATTAATAAAATATAGCTGCTGACTGTTCGTACTGTTCAGTTTTGGTATTTAATAAATACCAAAACTGTATTTATTAAACAGTTATTAAGCAATGACACAGACATTCATGTCATATCCAAAGTAAGGCTGGGCGATATGACAAAAAAATGTATCACGATATAAGTGTTTCATATCAGTCGATATCGATAGTTATTGTTAAAAAAATATATATTCTAAATAAAGACCAGGAGAAAAAAGGCTGAATTTAAATACTTTTATTTTAAATATTACCTTTAACCTTTAGAACGAGCTCAGCATTATGAAAAACAGTCAAATAAATGAAAATGCTGGTCGATGTGCAAATATTGACATTAAATAAATGCTTAATCAAACAAAATGTGCAAAGTATTGTAATTAAAAAAATTAGTTGTGTACAACTCAGGCTTTAAAGCCATAGTGGTATCAATATATGCAAATAAAAGTCACATTAAGCAAGCAGAAACAAACATGTCTTACAGAATATCTTAAACATCGGAATAAATCTGCGTCTGAACATCTGTGACAAAACAAACCTGTTACCCTCTTCAGTCATTTATGGAAAAATGAAACCAACTTCAGCATATAAAAAAATAACTCAAGCAACTACTTAGCCATTGTTTCACTGGCTGCAACAACTCAAACACTGCTTCACTGCAAGTTACTCAAAAAGTGCTTTCGAACAGGTAGAACATAACGGGGGTCGAGCACGTGTATGAGATTCTTGTACCCAGACTTCTCAACTATGCTGAGTGGTAGCTAATTGATACACCACTGCATCCTTTATTTCTTTATAACGTTTTGAATTTTTGTCGTATGACACTGCTGCCGAGTACCTCTCGATGGTGGTCTGTTGTTGCCGCTTCGCTGCTGTTCCACTTGCACCGGCTGATGTAGATGGTTGTGGCTGTTTGATACGGCTGTACGGCTGAGGTGGTAAAATAAGATTGTCGTGTTCCCAGACTTGGTCGGGACGACGACCTTGCAAAGTTTGCAGACAGTATTACTCTGATTCGTATCGGACTTAAAATATCCAAAATACTGCCAAACTGGGGATGTGACGTTTCCCTTTTTTATTTACAATTTCCTCTCGTGCTGCCGCAATCCTACTCTCGTTTTGTTTCACTCCTCGCATTTCCCAGAATCGGCGGCGTTAGGTCGAGAGGCCAAAGCACTTCCACTGCCTACACCCCACAAAATGCCGTGCGGTCCCGCCTCGGCCTTTCTTCCTATTTTTTTCCAACAGAACTCAGTGAAATTATCGAACGTTCAATCGACCCCATTTTCTATTGCTATTGATCACATGTCTATCGCGATATATATTGTTATTGTTTTATTGCCCGGCCCTAATCCAAAGCAGAAAGTGTAAGATTGTCAGAGACATTTTAAAACAAGCTATAAGTGCACTTTTGTGCATGTCACCAAGATGACATATGTAAAAAACACTAAATTAAAGTGTACTTTTTGTACAGAACGCCACTACAATAATTAAATACAAAGTGCACTTTTGTGTATGATGTCACACAAGATATTTCAAAAAGTGTCACATAAAAATGAGCTGCATATCATATAGTATACCTTTTATATATATATATGTTATATACATATATCATACATCAATACCTATGGTGTTGATCTGGAAATGGTTGCTTCTGCATTTTGTGGGTGGGGCACCGAACGGAGATGTTGACATGCACAGTTTGAAGCACTCTTCATTCTCTAGCGAGGTGACTTTTCAAATGATGCTATAAATTAGCAGTGCTGCTACTTTTTGTAGCAACGTTTCTGCCCTATAAATGTTCAACATGTTCCTACTTGAAGCCAAACTCTTGCCAGATGATGCACCCCGTGCTGTTTTTCTTGGGAATTCATTCTTTCTCCATTTGTTACCAGATTCCCACCTTCTTTCTCTCGTATTACCACTCGCACCTCACCGTTAGCATCACAGCTAACGTTTCACACGCGATGTGTGTAAGAAGGTGCACTTGTTTTGTCTCTGTGAGAAGGAGAGACAAGAAAGAGTGGGAAACGCATGCAGTGTAATGCCCGCAGCTAAAAGCAACTGCGTGAGAACGTATACTCGAGTATCACGATATAGTCATTTTCTATATCGCACAGAGACAAACCCGCGATATATATTGAGTATATTGATATATGGCCAAGCCCTATTTACATCCCACATTTAGTATGTAATTAACATTGATAACAGTATTAGCTACTGTGTTAATTCAACAGTGATATATATTTTTAAGACATTGGTATTAAAGTGTTTTTTAAATGTGTTATTTTATTTAAATAACGACATTCATATTCTTGCTGTGTTCAGGATGTCCAGAAGCACTCGGTCCACACTCTGGTCTTTAGGTCGCTCAAGAGGACTCACGACATGTTTGTGTCCGACCAAGCTAAGTCCATCTCGTTGGACGAAGAAAGGTAAACAACACGACACCGCCTCGCTTTCAGCCCAATTCACTTCAACTTGTTTTAAACTATGCTTGTAAACTACAAGGCTGCGCATCCTGTCATTCCGCCACGAAATAGACTCCTGAGAGTTACAGTGAGGTCCACAAGTATTTGCACACCCTGCAATTTTGCAAGTCCTACCACTTAGCAATTAGGGAGAGGTCTGAAATGGTCAGCATAGATGTATTTCAACTGTTAGAGACCTAATGTAAAGAAAAATCCGGAAAACATATTGTATGATTTTTATTTTATTTTAATGATTTATTTTTATGTTACTGGGGTTCATAAGTATTTGCACACATGACAATCAGCAAGAATTATGACTCTCAAGAGCTGTCAGCCACAACTAATCACTCCCCACCCCATTGAGCTCATTAAAGTCACCTGTGCGGCCCACAGTCAGTCAAGGTCCAACTGCTACCATGGGCAAGACCAAAGAGCTGTCAAAAGAGACCAGAGACAAAGCTGGAAAATACTATGTTCATATATATACATATATATATATATATATATATATATATATATATACATACATAAATGCACGTCCTTTTCTGTTTTCAATGCTTAAAAAGACACAAAAAGTTGACGGCAACAGTGTGTGTGTGTAAATTACATTGTCCAAAATTTTTTTTCTGTGTGTGTTTAGTCACAAGTTGAAGATGGCCGTGAAGCTAAAGGCCGATTATAGTGCAGTTCTACACATGCCGATCTTGAAGGAAATCAAGGACAGAATCCCTCAGACATCCATCAGCATGCAACCACAGCAAAGCTATACTCAGCCAGGTAACACACAATAGAATTTAGGTGTCAAACGCAACCCCGAGGGCCAGATCTGGTCAGACACGTCATTTTATGTTGTCCGCAAATAATGTGTGTCAATACAATAATGCTTATGTTCTAAATTAGGTGTCCAAACTTTTTTCACTGATTGACACACACTGAAAAATCAAAGCATGCAAGGGCCATTTTGATATTTCCATTTTCAAAACCATTAAAATATATCGATTTTTTTTTTTTACCTTTTCATAGATCAACTTCAGATCTTTTCCTCAATATATACTTACAATTTTTTATATGTTATGCCCTTTTTGTTAAAGAAAACCTTGTTTTTTATGGCAAACACAGAGAATGTGCAATATTTTTCCCCAAATAATGTCAAAGTGCAATATTTGATGTGGAGTAATTGTGGCCTTGAATAGGTCAATATTTCATAACATTGATTTTGAATCAATATTTTTTTTTAAGCAATCACGGTGCTGCGCTTTGGACTCCCCTGTTCCAAACTTTAATGTTATCTGACGATGAAACAATGTATACACATTTTTTGTTATTAAAAAATTGTAAATATCTGTAATAATATCATGAGGCAATTTTAAGATCGTATTGATATATATTTATATGCGGCTCTCTGACACACATGTTCTAAAATATCTTTACATTTGCTGTAAATGTTGTCTTAATAAGCTGATGCATTAAATGTCACATATAATACTTTGAATCAATTTTAATTAAATGTCAGTTTCTCAAAAGGATATATTGGAATTGTACTGTCCAAAATCTAGCCATTATGTTCCTACTTTGTTTTAGCAATCAAGAATATTGTAGTTGTTTTTAACCTTCTTCGTGGGGACATTGTTGATTGTCATGTTCGGATGTACATCGTGGACGCCATCTTTGCTCCACAGTAAGTCTTTGCTGTCGTCCAGCTTTCTGTTTTTGTTTACTTAGGAGCCAGTTCAGTTTTAGGTTCGTTCTGCATAGCCTCCCCTAAGCTTCAATGCCTTTTCTTAGGGGCACTCACCTTTTTACCTGCATGCTGCCTCCCGCTGTATCCGACATCGGAAAAAAAACACTAATATGGAAGAGTTTTACACGGCTACTCTGCCGTGCTCTAGACAGCACCGACACTCAACAACACATCATTTGCAGACTATAAGTACTGGTTTGCAAAAATATTTTTACCCCAAATAGGTGAAATTAGATAATCTCCCACGGCACACCAGACTGTATCTCACGGCACACTAGTGTGCCGCGGCACAGTGGTTGAAAATCACTGTTAGAGCACATATTCTCTCAAAAGTGAGGGAAATGTAAATTTTTCTTTTTTGGTGGTCATAATCAGCATCTTGGGACACACATTAATGTCAGAACGTTATTAAAAAGACCACTTTTTCAGATTGGGGATATTATCATTACTCATTTAGTGTTGATTTTCTGTGTTATTTAGTATCAGAAGACCCAGAGTACATGATCACTGGAACACATGCTTACCCTTCGGGACCTGGTAAGCTCCGCTTTGACGAACAAAAAAAAAAGTATTATATTTTTCAACATGCGATTTTGAAGTGCTTTTTATTACTTCCACCCATCAGGAGTGGCGCTGACCGCAACAACAAAGTTGCACAGAAACCCCAGTGAGGCCGGAATCCACTCCATGGCGTTGGCGCTGCCGCCTTCACAGGCCAGGTGAGAAAAGTCACTGTGACACACAAACATCTTGGAAAAATTGTAGAAAAAGAAGATGACACGATACACTTTAATACAGTTAGGGATATTGCACAACTGTCTGTACTTGGATGCAAGAAAGGAAACCGTTGTTGTCTACTTCAAAATGAACCCAGCATGCGTCTCTCACACAACCGCATTAGGTCTTAATTTAGACAATATTTTTTAATATATTGAACACATGAATAGTGAAAAATGCTTTAACTATGAGTTACTAATATTAAATAGATTAATAATAATAATAATATACATTTAAATTGCAAATTATTTACACTTTCTCAATGCAGTAATAAATGTGGAAAATAATGATGTCATTGTATACTTTACATATTTAAAGTTCAAATATTTCACTGTAAATCGGAGGTTCTCGGCCAGTCAGAAGGAAAATATAACAGTACATAATTACCGAGTTAGAGATGGGTACAAAACTTGGCACTTTTATAGGTTCCAACTAAATTCTGTCATTACTACTAAATCTTTTGTTGCACCTGACGTCACGTCCGGTTGCAGACTAAACACCGCCTCACGTAAACAATCACTCAAGCAGCACACAACCGCTTTTCCAAAATGCGCTAGTTTGATGTTAATTGGAGTTGCCAGAGACTATTCACATTAGCAATTTTACATGGCGATTTCAACACTTCCAAATTTAGTAATAAAAACTACAACCAAGATTAATGTTATCAAACAGTTGGTGTATAATATGCACATTACTTATAGTATTAACACGGTAGGGCACAACATAACAATCGTCTTCTTGGAAAAATGTACTTCCGAGTTACAACATACCATACATGGCTTATATACCATATTTTTCGGACAATAAGTCGCAGTTTTTTTCAAAGTTTGGCCAGGGGTGCGACTTATACTCAGGAGCGACTTATTTGTGAAATTATTAACACATTACCGTAAAATATCAAATAATATTATTTAGCTCATTCACGTAAGAAACTAGACGTATAAGATTTCATGGGATTTATGGATTAGGGGTGACAGATTGTTTGGTAAACGTATAGCATGTTCTATATGTTATAGTTATTTGAATGATTCTTACCATAATATGTTACGTTAACATACCAGGCACCTTCTCAGTTGGTTATTTATGCCTCATATAACGTACACTTATTCAGCCTGTTGTTCACTATTCTTTATTTTAAATTGCCTTTCAAAGGTCTGTTCTTGGTGTTGGGTTTTATCCCAAAAAATTCCCCCAAAAATGCGACCTATACTCCAGTGCAACTTATATATGTTTTTTTCTTCTTTATTATGCATTTTCGGCGGGTGCGACTTATACTCCGAGAAATACGGTAGCACTGCCATCTATTGTCATGAAAGTGCAGTTGCATTGCAAATGAGACTCAGCAATATAATTATTATACAACAACTGGACAGCAGAATTCTAATAATCAGCTCATTTACAAAAATTTTATTAAAAAAATCCAACAATTAACTTCTAATAACACACACAAAAGTACTGAAAATTTGTACCGTTGATTCTCTGTATCAATTCCCAGGTAGGAGAAATTGGTACTGTATTGGTTCAGATGGGAACGGTACTCATCAGTATACTGAATACATTATGAAGTAAAGATAAAACTGTAGAAATAAGACCGGATAATTGCATAATTTACTTGTGTATGTGCGTTCAGAGCAGAAACTTAAAATAAACAACAAAAATAGTGTAAAAGTTGTTCATATACAAACTAGACTTCATGAAAACAACACAAATGATATGCCAATAATTAAAAATGTTTCAGCCAAGACACCAGCCGAACAGCCGCCAGTGTTTCCGACATCCATCGACATGCGGGCGCCACAGAGCGTTCTCGCCCGCCTTCAAGCGCCTTGGTAAGTTTTGCCATTTTTTTTCAACTTCCAACTCCCAAAACGCTGATGATTTTATTTCCCCATGCAGTCGATCATGGAAGGAGGCGGCACCAGGACCAATTCTCTCATTAGGAGAGCGCCAACCATGCCCAAACCTCAGTGGCATCCGCCCTGGAAACTGTTTCGCGTAAGTTTAAAAAAATATATATGTAATGTCAACTGTGAGCTAAACTGTTGTTGAGAGCTATGTGTTTTTCACATGACAGGTCATCAGTGGTCACCTCGGCTGGGTGCGCTCCATCGCCGTGGAGCCCGGCAATCAGTGGTTTGTGACCGGCTCTGCCGATAGAACCATAAAGGTGAATGACACTCATAAGAAAGAGTCTTTATTCCTTTTACTCTCAACTCCAATGTGTTAACTCTCAAAATACTCTTAACGAAATACCATGCCAGACAGTTACTGTATTAAGTATTTCTGTAGTGTAACCTGCTTTAATGTTGTAGTTTTGTTAACTTAATCATTATGACTAAGCAGCAACACAACTAGTGTCTAGTTACTCAGCATTCAAACTTGCACACAGTGACCTCCTGTTAAGTTAACTTCAAA
The DNA here is from genome assembly GCF_033978795.1 of Nerophis ophidion. Taxonomy (NCBI): domain Eukaryota; kingdom Metazoa; phylum Chordata; class Actinopteri; order Syngnathiformes; family Syngnathidae; genus Nerophis; species Nerophis ophidion. The sequence continues at coordinate 81,550,663 of NC_084611.1, forward strand.
ATAAAAGCATTGGCAGTGTTTACCTGAACTCTACTAAAGCAAATAACAAAATGCACACATTTATTTCAAAGAAAGATTTGCACATGTATGAAAACATTGTCATTGTAGTCATACAACTAAATTACCGCAGCAGCTCTGTTTGACAAGGTTATAAAATGTCACCATAAGCTACATTATGATAATGTACAAATGGGAGGAAAACCATGATTTAAAAGAAAATAGGTAACTTCAAAAGTCCTTTACTATCACCGATTCTCTTTGTCTCTGGACAAAATTACAAATAAATGTGCACGCAATTACTAGTTTAGATTTTGGCTATGTTGAACGTGAGTCACTTGGTCCAAAGTGGGGTCAAACGAAACAGGTTCACTGTCGTATCTTGGATTTTTAAAGCGCCTTTTAAAGGACCCAAAACAATATTTTGTAATAACTGAAATACATTTTAATTATTATTATTTATGGTAGGGTTGGGCAATATGGCTGAAAACTATCACAATATAATTGTTTAGTGTCAGGCAATATCGATAATGATTGATATTTTTTATGACCTATCAAAAAGAAATACCAGGAGAAAAGTATATTAAATGTAAACATTTTTATTCCAAATGTAGCCTTTTCCCTAAATATAAACCCTTCAGCTATCAAGGTAGAAAGGAAAGAAAATGTCAACACGCGCATGGAAAACATTTAAACGATGTACACAACATTGTAAAATCACATTGAACACTCAACAATAACCTCTTAAAATGCAGGTGCAGAAATGAGAAATATGTAAGAAATGCTTAATAAAGTGTAACAAAAAGTGTGAAAATGTTAACATTGAGAAAACTGAGAAAAACATTTTTTTGCAGGTTTAGTGACAGGAAGTTAAAGCTGTGCTTTAAAGGGTGAGCACACCTTAGATGGTGTGGTATTACCGGTCTTGGTGGTGACGAGCGCCTTGCATAATTTACAGACCACATTGGTCTGACAACGGTCCTTTTTTAAAAAATCCGTAAAAACTGCCATACTCAATTTGACTGTTTTATCGACAATTTCTTTATTTTTACTTTCTATTCTCACCCCATGTGAAGAATCAACCGCAAGGCAACAAAATGGTACAACCAAACCTGATTGATACTGTTACCTGATTGGCTGATAGCGTGTTATCCCCACTGATCAGTGATAACTTCCTGCATTGCTCGGTTACCAGCGAGCGAGTGCCTTTGTTCATGCACCCAACCTTGCTTTGCAACTTCCGTTTCTTTCGACCAAGAACAAAAACAATTATTGAACGTTTTTTTACCGGACACATTTTTTATTGATATCAACTACTTGTCTATTGCGATATCTAGTGATATCAATACATTACCTCAATCTAGTATATAGTACATTATGATGTGTGTATATAACATATATTTGTGGTATTGATCAATATAAAGGTTATACACCACCCACAATTATTAAGTTATTAGTTCTGTAGTATTTTAGTGTACCTATGAAGTTTTCCTTTAAGTTAAATATTTATCTTGAATACACACAATTTTTATCTGTTATCAGTTATCTGAACGGTCACTTTACAGCTGTGGTCCCCAACCTTTTTGTATCCGCGGACCGGACCGGCCAACGCTTAATAATTTGTCCCGTGGGGGGGAATGTTTTTTTTTTTTTTTTTCTCATGAAAAAGGGACATTTTTGTCATGAAAAAGGAAAGTTTCTGTGGTTGGTGCACTAATTGTAAGTGTATATTGTGTTTTTTATGTTGATTTAATTTTAAAACATTTTTAAAAATGTTTTAAGTTTTTTTATAAAAATTAATTAAAAAATTCTTCTGCGGCCCGGTACCAATAGGGCCCACGGCCCTGTGGTTGGGGACCACTGCATTACAGCATCAGGATTGTTGGTAATTTACTTGAAATAATCACAACAACAAATAATTATGTTCTGTATTTTTATTTTTATTTTTTTTTTTCAAGCAAACATCACAATTTACCAGACATTAAGTGTTTTGTTTTTTTCAATCTTTCTTCCTGAAAGATTTGGGACCTGGCTAGCGGGAAACTGAAGCTGTCGCTAACGGGACACATCAGCACGGTGCGCGGCGTAGCTGTCAGCAAACGCAGCCCCTACCTCTTCTCCTGCGGTGAGGACAAGCAGGTCAAGTGCTGGGATTTGGAGTACAACAAGGTCAGTCTTGTTTTTTTTTGTTTTTTTTTAATCTAACATATAATGCTCAATGAACGAGGCTTGCCAGTCGTGTGGTTTATGAAAGCAAATAACCACTTGGGTCTAACAACAAGAGTTGTGGCTGTAAGCAACCTCTTGCTGTATTTGTAGGAGACTACAAGATGGCAGCAGCTGCATTTGAAGTGTGATGAGCGTTTAAAATCTCAACGCTTTAACCATGAATGCGCTGTAAAATGTTTGTGAGTCACGTGTGTTACATTTGTCGCACTGTTTACGAGTTATTCTTGATAAACTCATCAGGGTTTATCAGGTTTTGTATTTCACTAATGAGCAGTTTGCTCCTTACCTCTATTACACTGGTTGTGTTGTACAACGTTCATGTTCATAAATTTAGTGAAAAGTTTGAATCATGTTTGAACTTCAAACTTAAAAAATGGCTGCCAATCCAGTTTTAATCACAGCATTTACAACAGGGTCTAGCCTCAAGCAGAATTTAAGTAATTTTAAAAGTCAATTTATATATGCTGGTGCTTTGATATAATCTTGTGGAAAACATGAGTAATTCAGGCTTATGACCAATTATCATGCTCTGAATGATTGTAAGCACAGCAATTTCTTATGTGACCCAATGCAAACAACCTCCCCTAGTCATGCAAAAAAAAAAAGATCTAACAGATACGGTCACACAACACAACTTGTGGATATTATAAAAAAACATCCATGCTCCGTAAAAACATCTGAATTAAACCTATTTAAATACATTACAAAGCATGATGGGAAAATGCAAAACACTCTTCACACTTATCCATGTTTGGTGCATGTTAGCTGCTTGATATTTCTGATTGATTACAAAACTTTTTAGGAGGTTGTCATGGAAGTAAACATGGTAGGCGGTGAACTTTCACTTATGCTGAATATCCAATTATATTAAATACATATTCATTATATTGATATAATATGTACACACACAAATATGTAGAGAGTTATTTTACATATTTTTCTTTTCGCCCTCGACCTAATTTTTAGTTTTTTTTTATCCCCACGGGGAAAAAGTTTGGACACCCCTAATTTACAGCAATGCTGTTGTTGTGTTGGCAGGTCATCAGGCACTACCATGGCCACCTGAGCGCCGTGTATGACCTGGACCTCCACCCCACCATTGATGTGTTGGTAACGTGCAGCAGGGACGCCACGGCGAGGGTAAGCCTCGCCTTCCGACGCTTTGTTTTGGTACCCACTTGTTGTCGGTAAACAACTTCCCACTGGTGTGTTCTTGTTCAGGTGTGGGACATCAGAAGCAAAGCCAACGCACACACGTTGACCGGTCACACCAACACGGTGGCCACGGTCAGGTGTCAGGCAGCCGAGCCTCAAATCATCACAGGTACCAAATCAACGCTTCTTGAGCCGTCGCTTGCTGTGCCAGAAGTATGAACCCTAAACCGTGTGACGTGATCCCCTGCAGGCAGCCACGATTCAACCATCAGGTTGTGGGATCTGATTGCCGGGAAAACCAGAGCGACGCTGACCAACCACAAGAAGTCTGTGAGGACCGTGGTGCTGCATCCCAGACAGTGAGTTCACATGCAAACCAAAAGCTTTTCCAACTTCTCACCAAGTTTCCGTGTTTCCCTGACTTCACCAATTTGAAAATCAAACTGTCCAAATTTCTCCTGACTTTCACGCCTCCTCAATCAGTTCCAAAGTTCCCTTTTTAGTTCCCATTAAGTTTGTTCATCTTCAGCTGTAATTTAAAAGCAAGAAGTGGTCAATGCTGCTCTTTGCTGCCCTCAAGTGGACATCAAATATATTTCCTTGAACAAGGGTGTACAGCAGGGCCCTCCTAACTACATAATACTCATATACACCTAATATCAATATGATTATACAATATACATAATATTTTAATAAATTAAAAAATAATAAAACAAGATACCCATGAAGCTGTCCAGTAGGGCTGCGAATCTTTGGGTGCTACGATTTGATTCAATTTCGATTCTTGGGATCACGATTCGATAAAATATCGATTTTTTTTTTTTCAATTCTTTTCGATTCTCGATTCAAAAACGATATTTTTCCGGATAAAAAGGATTCTGTATTCATTCAATACATAGGATTTCAGCAGGATCTACCCCAGTCTGCTGACATGCTAGCAGAGTAGTAGATTTAAAGAAAAAAAAAAACCTTTTATAATTGTAAAGTGCAATGTTTTATCAACTGATTGCAATAATGTAAATTTGTTTTAACTATTAAACGAACCAAAAATATGACTTATTTTATCTTTGTGAAAACATTGGACAGTGTGTTGTCGAGATGCGATGCAAGTGTAAGCCACTGTGACACTATTGTTCTTTTTTTATTATTTTTTATAAATGTCTAATGATAATGTCAGTGAGGGATTTTTAATCACTGCTATGCTGAAATTATAACTAATATTGATATTGTTGTTGATAATATTCATTTTTGTTTCACTACTTTTGGTTTGTTCTGTGTCGTGTTTGTGTCTCCTCTCAATTGCTCTGTTTATTGCAGCTCTGAGTGTTGCTGGGTCAGGTTTGGTTTTGGAATTGGATTGCATTGTTATGGTGTTGCTGTGTAGTGGTTTGTTGAATTGATTTAAAAAAAAAAAAAAAAAGAGAATCGATTCTGAATTGCACAACGTATTCGATTCATATTCGAATGGATTTTTTTCTACACCCCTACTGTCCAGCCACTTTGATTGATTAATTGATTGAAAAACTTTTATTAGTAGATTGCACAGTACAGTACATATTCCATACAATTGACTACTAAATTGTAACACCTGAATAAGTTTTTCAACTTGTTTAAGTCGCGGTCCACGTCCTATGTGTCTTCTCCATTAATGAGCAGTTCTCTGTAAAACTGTATAGCTTCCAGCGTTGACCTGATCTAATACCAGCAAAAAAAAACAAGTATGGGGTTTATCAGCTTGCATCTGAACCCTCCAATAGAAGCAGGCCTACTTGTGCAAAGCTGGACAGCCAGTTAGCATCTGCATGTCCTCCAATAAGCACACATGGTTGGTCTTTTCTTCAATTTCAGTCAAGTCATTTACAAAAGGTAAACATGGTAGGCTATAGGCTACAATCAATCAATCAATGTTTATTTATATCGCTCTAAATCACAAGTGTCTCAAAGGGCTGCACAAGCAAGCCACAACGACATCCGCGGTACAGAGCCCACATATGGGCAAGGAAAAACTCACCCCAGTGGGACGTCGATGTGAATGACTGAGAAACCTTGGAGAGGGCCGCAGATGTGGGCAACACCCCCCAACCCCCCAAATATTTTGTACATGTTTACATACCTTAATTGTTTCCAAATGATGTCTGTAACACGGCAGTAAAACGGGTGATCAAACAAAACAGAAGTCATCATCATGGACCCGCTACCTGCGGAAGTTAGTTATCTAATTGGCTAAACAGACTAAATAACTCCACAGTGACGTTTCGGTGAATTTACGAAATTGAAATACAAAATAAATGCCATTGTATGTTACTAATACTAACACAGACATGTTAGCATTTTCGCTAATACTGAAAACAATGCTAGCTTGATTACGTTACGATAGCACGTACACATATGCATGAAAACACTCCCACAGACATCACACAAGAGACTGTTAATTAAGTATGAATAGTTTAGGTTATATTGTAATACTTACCAACATTGCTTGAAGTGATGAATGAAGAATCCATTCGAGCAGAAATGCTATTGACGGTGACTTTTCTGGTTCAAGGCAAGGAAATTGTAAACACGGCAGCACACAAAGTGAGCGAACTCGTCCACAAGATGGTGCCAAAGCACAAACAATAGCACCCCTTTTCAGTCTCTCTGTCGGTCCACTGAAAAGTTTTTGAACACAAAATATTTTGAGCGTTAGCCAAGAAGAAAAATCGCACTGTTTTATAAGCCGCAGGGTTCAAAGCATGGGGGGAAGGTAGCGGCTTATGTATAGTCTAGAAACAGTACTTGCATATACAAAGTCTTCCAGGCAGAAGCGAATTAGAAAGTATCTGCTAACAAACGTGTCTGCATCATTTATCTTAATGTCATGTAAAGAATTGTCGCTAAATAAAAATCCTCTCCACTTCAACCTAAAGACAGCATACGTCCATTCCATACAGTAAATAATGTTATTCATGCCAAGCATCGTTTCAATTATTTCACTTGATCCAAAATTTGCCAACAGTCAACACTACAAAGTAGCATGTCGGATTCCTGCCGATATCACATCAAAATCAGCGGTGTATAAGAAGTTGTATCAGACCATTCCCAACAGTAATAAGGTTTTGTGGCCTACTGAGGACGACTTGAGGTGTGAGGTGCAACTCCCTGTGTGTGTGACAGATACACCTTTGCCTCGGGTTCGGCCGACAACATCAAGCAGTGGATGTTCCCTGACGGCAAATTCATCCAGAACCTCTCGGGACACAACGCCATCATCAACACGCTGGCCGTCAACTCCGACGGCGTGCTCGTCTCCGGAGGTACTGTCCATTGAGGCAGGTAGTGTTGTTGCTCGGTGGCGCACTAACACGGCCCCGCCGCGTCGTCCTTCTCGTGCAGCCGACAACGGGACCATCCACATGTGGGACTGGAGGACCGGCTACAACTTCCAGCGCATCCACGCCGCCGTGCAGCCCGGGTCCCTGGACAGCGAGTCGGGCATCTTCGCCTGCTTGTTCGACAACTCGGAGAGTCGCCTGATCACGGCCGAGGCGGACAAGACCATCAAAGTGTACAAAGAGGACGACACTGCCGTAAGTCTTATTTTGTTGTTATACCGTTGTGTTATTATACTGTCATCAAACCACAGCCTCCCGGTGATGGCAGCACTCCTGCATTGCCAAACTATGATAAAACCACCACCATTCTTGTTTTTAGACATGACAATTATCCTACTAAAATGTTTCCCAAAAATGAACCGCAGCTCCTCAGTACCGGCAGCACTCGTGCACTCCCTAACCGTGATGCCACCACCATCATTCTTGATTGTAGACAATATTACTAAAGAGTATTTCCAAAAACGTATCATTGTGCTGGATTGCGGAGTAGACACCTATCTTACTAATTTTCCCCCCCAAAGACGAACCACAGCTCCCCACTGCTGGCAGCACTCGTGCACTCCCCAACTATGACACTACTGCCCTCATGTTTGATTGTAGACAGGACATTATCTTAATACTGAGTATTTTGTTTCCCAAAACTAAATGCAGCTCTCCCAAACCATAATAAAATCACCACCATGCTTGATGGTAGACAAGACATTATCTTACAAATTAATGTTTCCCAAAAGTGAACCACAGCAGTCGTGCACTCCCTAACCGTGATGCCACCACCATCATTCTTGATTGTAGACAATATTACAATTTTACTAGAGAGTATTTACAAAAACGAACCGCAGCTCCCCAGTGCTGACAGCACTCGTGCACTCCCTAACCGTGATGCCACCACCATCATTCTTGATTGTAGACAATATTACTAAAGAGTATTTCCAAAAACGTATCATTGTGCTGGATTGCGGAGTAGACACCTATCTTACTAATTTTCCCCCCCAAAGACGAACCACAGCTCCCCACTGCTGGCAGCACTCGTGCACTCCCCAACTATGACACTACTGCCCTCATGTTTGATTGTAGACAGGACATTATCTTACTACTGAGTATTTTGTTTCCCAAAACTAAATGCAACTCTCCACCATGCTTGATGGTAGACAAGACATTATCTTACAAATTAATGTTTTCCAAAAATGAATCACAGCACTCGTGCACTCCCTAACCGTGATGCCACCACCATCATTCTTGATTGCAGACAAGACATTATATTACTACAGAGTATTTCCAAAAACAAACCACAGCTCCCCACTGCCGGCAGCATTCGAGTATTCCCAAACTATGATACGACCACCACCATTCTTGTTTGTAGACATGACAATTATCTTACTAAAATGTTTCCAAAAAATGAACCACAGCTCCCCAGTACCGGCAGCACTCGTGCGCGTCTCAACCATGACACTATTGCCATCGTGCTTGATTGTAGACAGGACATTATCTTACTACTGAGTATTTTGTTTCCTAACTGCAACTCTCCCAAACCATAACACACAATCACCACCCTGCTTGATGGTAAACAAGACATTATCTTACAAATTGTTTCCCAAAAATGAACCACAGCTCCCCAGTGCTGACAGCACTCGTGCGTTCTCGAACTATGGTACGACCACCACCAGGCTGGGTTGTAGACGAGGCAATTATTTTACTTAT